>NC_069502.1:96832509-96922509 GCF_027579735.1 Bombina bombina | reverse complement strand
TGGAAAACAACAGGCAAAAGTAGCTATTTTAAATAACAAATACAATTAAAGTATCTGTTTGCAAACAAATACCCTCCAGCAGGTAAAATAAGCCATTAAGAACACATTAAAATGGAGAAACAATCCTTGCACGCTGGTATCTTACCCCCCAGAGAATACATGGGATATTCCCAGGTGCTAACTCCAGCAGCTGGAGACAATGTGGGGAAATTGTCACGCACTGCCATATTTGGTGGACGTGTCCAAATTTGAAGAACTATTGGTCTCAAATAGAACGATGTATTAATCTTACCCTAGGTATAGATCTTTCACTCTCAGCTCCTATTATATTGCTTAACCACGCCCCTAATGTAGGATGTGTGTACCGCACTAAATTACTCCAACTAATGTTGACATGTGTGAAACGCTTAATCCCCAGACTATGGAAACAAATGATATTACCTAAATTTGTCCAATGGGAAGCAGAAATGAACCATATAATTTCCTTAGAAAAAAAGGCACTATTGCTATATAGGAAGACAAGACTTTGTTCTGGATATAATTTTTATTTGGGAACAAAGACATAATGACACAATTGTTATCTCTCTTTAGCAATGAAAACTAAATGAATATGCAGAGCTAAGGTCAGTTTTTGCCAATATCAATATGATTGAT
This sequence comes from Bombina bombina, assembly GCF_027579735.1. NCBI lineage: Eukaryota > Metazoa > Chordata > Amphibia > Anura > Bombinatoridae > Bombina > Bombina bombina. The sequence continues at coordinate 96,921,855 of NC_069502.1, read as the reverse complement.
TTATAAATAGAGGTCCCTCTCTCTTTTTGTATGAATATGCTACAGTTTATATATATTGTATAAGATACATGCTCCCCTCTGTTCCCTTTCCCTCCTACATTTAAAAATAAGTTGTCAAAATGTATTAACGCACAGAATGTATTTGTTTATAATCTTTTGCTGTTGTGATTTATCTCTAAACAACTTCAATAAAAACTATTTAAAACTTAAATGGAGAAACATTTAGAGCACAATGCCCCTTTAACTTGGTTGCAAGCTTATGAGTGAGCCAGGGGAGGAATCACCATTAGTGCTAGTTTATACATGTATAGCTACTCATCAGTATTATACAGTGCAGTATGTTCACTATTAGTGTAAAGATTATCCGGCACAGCATATTTATTAGAGTATACATATTCATTTACACAGAGTACTTCTGGAGCGAGCCTGCACTGGAGGGGCTCTGAATTTGCATTTAGAGTTTTGTAAATGGGGCTCAAAGTCTTTTTATGTACCTAATGAGTGTAAATAAACTAGATATTCCAATTAATTTCTATACAGGTATACCTCACTCATACAGCGGGTTAGGGACCGGAGCCCCGCAGTAAAGTCGTGACCGCCTTAAAGTGAAACAACGTTGTTTTAGCTTTCTTTTCACTTGCCAGTGTTTAAAAACTTGAAACCATGTTTGAACTAACATATATTAGGGGTGCAATAGCGTTAAGTTTAGTTTAACACTCGCACAGCACAGTATTCAATTAGTATTCAATAAAAACTGTACCTGTAAAATAGTGACAATTACTGTAGTACAATTTGTCAGACTACAACACTGATACACAGATTGCACTGTAATGATATAATCAGATTGAACTGCGCATAACAAAATGGTGCCAGACTACAACACTGATACACAGTTTGCTCTGTAATGATATAATCAGAGTGAACTGCGCATAACAAAATGGTGCCAGACTACAACACTGATACACAGTTTGCACTGTAATGATATAATCAGAGTGAACTGCGCATAACAAAATGGTGTCAGACTACAACACTGATACACAGTTTGCTCTGTAATAATATAATCAGAGTGAACTGCGCATAACAAAATGGTGCCAGACTACAACACTGATACACAGTTTGCTCTGTAATGATATAATCAGAGTGAACTGCGCATAACAAAATGGTGCCAGACTACAACACTGATACACAGTTTGCTCTGTAATAATATAATCAGAGTGAACTGCGCATAACAAAATGGTGCCAGACTACAACACTGATACACAGTTTGCTCTGTGATGCGGTAATCAGAGTGAACTGCGCATAACAAAATGGTGCCAGACTACAACACTGATACACAGTTTGCTCTTTAATAATATAATCAGAGTGAACTGCGCATAACAAAATGGTGCCAGACTACAACACTGATACACAGTTTGCTCTTTAATAATATAATCAGAGTGAACTGCGCATAACAAAATGGTGCCAGACTACAACACTGATACACAGTTTGCTCTGTAATAATATAATCAGAGTGAACTGTGCATAACAAAATAGTGCCAGACTACAACACTGATACACAGTTTGCTCTGTGATGCTGTAAACAGAGTTAACTAAGCATAACAAAATGGTGCCAGTCGCTTTTCTTGCAATCTCACAATGATTACAACACTGTTTCAAAATCCTTGAGGTTGAACTTCAGCTCCACAAAGCGCTGTATTAGCGAATCGCTGTAAAGTGAAGTGCTGTAAAGTGAGGTAAACCTGTACATCATTTGGCAGCTAAGAGCTTTCAAATAGGTAAACTTCCAATAGATTAGAATTCCGTAGAAAAGGAAATACAAACAAAAATCATATGAACTATCTGCACAGGATAGGAATGTTTGTAGCGGTGTCTTCTCTGCATGTCACTTACCTCAATCCCAGGAGAATAAACACTGATTGATTTTTTTGTTTTCTTGTTCTATTTTTTTTGGAAACATATCCAAGGCATTTCAGTAAACACATTCTTTGCAATTCTGACTACATATTCATTTTTTAGTAGTTTTGCAAATGACATTACAGTATAACGTAAAGGGACAGTGACTGCCTTGATATTTTTATTTAAAATGCTTAGTTATGCATAAGTAAATAACTAACGGCTAGATTTAGAGTTTTGTCGGTAACGACCCGCGTAGCTAACGCTGGCTTTTTTCTGGCCGTACCTTTTAAATAACTCTGGTATTGAGAGTCCACAGAATGGCTGCGTTAGGCTCCAAAAAAGGAGCGTAGAGCATATTTAACACAACTTCAACTCTCGATACCAGAGTTGCTTACGGACGCGGCCAGCCTCAAAAACGTGCTCGTGCACGATTCCCCCATAGAAAACAATGGGGCTGTTTGAGCTGAAAAAAACCTAACACCTGCAAAAAAGCAGCGTTCAGCTCCTAACGCAGCCCCATTGTTGTCTATGGGGAAACACTTCCTACGCCTGCACCTAACACTCTAACATGTACCCCGAGTCTAAACACCCCTAACCTTACACTTATTAACCCCTAATCTGCTGCCCCCGCTATCGCTGACCCCTGCATATTATTATTAACCCCTAATCTGCCGCTCCGTAAACCGCCGCTACTTACATTATCCCTATGTACCCCTAATCTGCTGCCCCTAACACCGCCGACACACTATATTATATTTATTAACCCCTAATCTGCCCCCCACAACGTCGCCTCCACCTGCCTACACTTACTAACCCCTAATCTGCCGAGCGGACTGCACCGCTATTATAATAAAGTTATTAACCCCTAATCCGCCTCACTAACCCTATAATAAATAGTATTAACCCCTAATCTGCCCTCCCTAACATCGCCGACACCTAACTTCAAACATTAACCCCTAATCTGCCGACTGGAGCTCACCGCTATTCTAATAAATGTATTAACCCCTAAAGCTAAGTCTAACCCTAACACTAACACCCCCCTAAGTTAAATATAATTTAAATCTAACGAAATTAATTAATTCTTATTAAATAAATTATTCCTATTTAAAGCTAAATACTTACCTGTAAAATAAATCCTAATATAGCTACAATATAAATTATAATTATATTATAGCTATTTTAGGATTTATATTTATTTTACAGGTAACTTTGTATTTATTTTAACCAGGTACAATAGCTATTAAATAGTTAAGAACTATTTAATAGCTAAAATAGTTAAAATAATTACAAATTTACATGTAAAATAAATCCTAACCTAAGTTACAATTAAACCTAACACTACACTATCAATAAATAAATTAAATAAAATACCTACAATTACACCTAACACTACACTATCAATAAATGAATTAAATACAATATCTACAAATAAATACAATTAAATAAACTAACTAAAGTACAGAAAATAAAAAAGAACTAAGTTACAAAAAATAAAAAAATATTTACAAACATAAGAAAAATATTACAACAATTTTAAACTAATTACACCTACTCTAAGCCCCCTAATAAAATAACAAAGCCCCCCAAAATAAAAAATGCCCTACCCTATTCTAAATTACAAAAGTTCAAAGCTCTTTTACCTTACCAGCCCTGAACAGGGCCCTTTGCGGGGCATGCCCCAAAGAATTCAGCTCTTTTGCCTGTAAAAAAAAACATACAATACCCCCCCCCAACATTACAACCCACCATCCACATACCCCTAATCTAACCCAAACCCCCCTTAAATAAACCTAACACTAAGCCCCTGAAGATCTTCCTACCTTGTCTTCACCATACCAGGTTCACCGATCGATCCAGAAGAGCTCCTCCGATGTCCTGATCCAAGCCCAAGCAGGGGGCTGAAGATGTCCATGATCCGGCTGAAGTCATCATCCAAGCAGGAGCTGAAGAGGTCCATGATACGGCTGAAGTCATCATCCACGCGGGAGCTGAAGAGGTCCATGATCCGGCTGAAGTCTTCTATCAACGGCATCTTCAATCTTCTTTGTTCCGGATCCATCTTGCAGACCTCCGACGCGGAACATCCTGCTGGCCCGACGGACTACCGACGAATGAAGGCTCCTTTAAGGGACGTCATCCAAGATGGCGTCCCTCGAATTCCGATTGGCTTCTATCAGCCAATCAATTCGAGGGACGCCATCTTGGATGACGTTCCTTAAAGGAGCCTTCATTCGTCGGTAGTCCGTCGGGCCAGCAGGATGTTCCGCGTCGGCGGTCTGCAAGATGGATCCGGAACAAAGAAGATTGAAGATGCCGTTGATAGAAGACTTCAGCCGGATCATGGACCTCTTCAGCTCCCGCTTGGATGATGACTTCAGCCAGATCATGGACCTCTTCAGCTCCCGCTTGGATGATGACTTCAGCCGGATCATGGACATCTTCAGCCCCCTGCTTGGGCTTGGATCAGGACATCGGAGGAGCTCTTCTGGATCGATCGGTGAACCTGGTATGGTGAAGATAAGGTAGGAAGATCTTCAGGGGCTTAGTGTTAGGTTTATTTAAGGGGTTTGGGTTAGATTAGGGGTATGTGGGTGGTGGGTTGTAATGTTGGGGGGGGTATTGTATGTGTTTTTTTTACAGGCAAAAGAGCTGAATTCTTTGGGGCATGCCCCGCAAAGGGCCCTGTTCAGGGCTGGTAAGGTAAAAGAGCTTTGAATTTTAGTAATTTAGAATAGGGTAGGGCATTTTTTTATTTTGGGGGTCTTTGTTATTTTATTAGGGGGCTTAGAGTAGGTGTAATTAGTTTAAAATTGTTGTAATATTTTTCTAATGTTTGTAAATATTTTTTTATTTTTTGTAACTTAGTTCTTTTTTATTTTTTGTACTTTAGTTAGTTTATTTCATTGTATTTATTTGTAGATATTGTATTTAATTAATGTATTGATAGTGTAGTGTTAGGTTTAATTGTAGGTAATTGTAGGTATTGTATTTAATTCATTTATTGATAGTGTAGTGTTAGGTTTAATTGTAACTTAGGTTAGGATTTATTTTACAGGTAATTTTGTAATTATTTTAACTATTTTAGCTATTAAATAGTTCTTAACTATTTAATAGCTATTGTACCTGGTTAAAATAAATACAAAGTTACCTGTAAAATAAATATAAATCCTAAAATAGCTATAATATAATTATAATTTATATTGTAGCTATATTAGGATTTATTTTACAGGTAAGTATTTAGCTTTAAATAGGAACAATTTATTTAATAAGAGTTAATTAATTTTGTTAGATTTAAATTATATTTAATTTAGGGGGGGGTTAGTGTTAGGGTTAGACTTAGCTTTAGGGGTTAATACATTTATTAGAATAGCGGTGAGCTCCAGTCGGCAGATTAGGGGTTAATGTTTGAAGTTAGGTGTCGGCGATGTTAGGGAGGGCAGATTAGGGGTTAATACTATTTATTATAGGGTTAGTGAGGCGGATTAGGGGTTAATAACTTTATTATAGTAGCGGTGCGGTCCGCTCGGCAGTTTAGGGGTTAATAAGTGTAGGCAGGTGGAGGCGACATTGAGGGGGGCAGATTAGGGGTTAATAAATATAATATAGGGGTCGGCGGTGTTAGGGGCAGCAGATTAGGGGTACATAGCTATAATGTAGCTGGCGGCGGCGTGCGGACAGCAGATTAGGGGTTAATAAGTGTAGGTAGCTGGCGGCGATGTTGAGACGTTGAGGGGGGCAGGTTAGGGGTTAATAAATATAATATAGGGGTCGGCGGTGTTAGGGGCAGCAGATTAGGGGTACATAGCTATAATGTAGCTGGCGGCGGCGTGCGGGCGGAAGATTAGGGGTTAATAAGTGTAGGTAGCTGGCGGCGACGTTGTGGGGGGCAGATTAGGGGTTAATAAATATAATATAGGGGTCGGCGGTGTTAGGGGCAGCAGATTAGGGGTACATAGCTATAATGTAGCTGGCGGCGGCGTGCGGACGGCAGATTAGGGGTTAATAAGTGTAGGTAGCTGGCGGCGACGTTGTGGGGGGCAGATTAGGGGTTAATAAATATAATATAGGGGTCGGCGGTGTTAGGGGCAGCAGATTAGGGGTACATAACGATAACGTAGGTGGCGGTCGGCAGATTAGGGGTTAAAAAAAATTAATCGAGTGTCGGCGATGTGGGGGGGCCTTGGTTTAGGGGCACATAGGTAGTTTATGGGTGTTAGTGTACTTTAGAGCACAGTAGTTAAGAGCTTTATGAACCGGCGTTAGCCCAGAAAGCTCTTAACTACTGACTTTTTTCTGCGGCTGGAGTTTTGTCGTTAGAATTCTAACGCTCACTTCAGACACGACTCTAAATACCGGAGTTAGAAAGATCCCATTGAAAAGATAGGATACGCAATTGACGTAAGGGGATCTGCGGTATGGAAAAGTCGCGGCTGAAAAGTGAGCGTTAGACCCTTTCCTGACTGACTCCAAATACCGGCGGTAGTCTAAAACCAGCGAAAACCAGCGTTAGGAGCTTCTAACGCTGTTTTTCACGGCTACCGCCAAACTCCAAATCTAGGCCTTAGAAAATACATTTATTATTAATTTTGCCCCCCTTTTCACATAATTTATCTCTAGAAACTTGAATGCACCCTGCTGACTTCTAAAAGCTAATCCTGCTACCTTTTCCTTCAAAGGGACATGAAACCCACATTTTTTTCTTTTATGATTTCGAAAGAGCATGCAATTTTAACCCCTTAACGACCGACGACGTATGCCATACGTCCTCAAAAAAAAAGCACTTAACGACCGAGGACGTATGGCATACGTCGTCGGTTTAACAGAGCACTGGAAGCGATCGAAATCGCTTCCAGCTGCTCTAACAGTATTGCAGGCTTGCCTTGAGGTCTAGGCATCCTGCAATACTGTTCCCGAGTGCCGGGACCGGATTGATCACTCCCCCACGAGTGATCACTTCCGGTTTCGCTCCACATGGAGCCCGGCAGTGTTTCAGAGCATCGGAAGTGATCGGACACGCTTCCGATGCTCTGCTTGTGTGCTAAGTGCCTCGGTGGGTCGAGGCACTTAGTTGGTTATTAAATAATAAATAAAAATTAAAAAAAAAAAAAACGGATAAAATAAAAAAAAAGCCCAAATAGCCCCCCCTCCCCCTTCACTAGGCATCCAAGATGGCGATGCCCAGTGCATCATGGGGCCTCTGGGGGTGTCCCTATCCTGCATCATCATAGGGGCAAGCTAGGGTCACCCAATCTGAGCCTCCCACCCTAAGAAAAATAATAATAATAAAATACCCCATTTGTCTGATCATGTCAATATTTGTAAATATTGACTATGATCAGTGTGGATCTCCCTCCCTCTCCTCACTTGCCATTTTGTTGGAGAGAGAGACCTGTATTTAGCAGAGAGAGAGATTTATTTCTTTTATTTGTTAAAAAATATAGAACCAAAGGCTCTTTTCAGAGCCATTAACCCCTAGCTTGCCAGTGATCACTATATATCACTGGCAGTAGCATAGGTGCACTTTTTTTTGCTGCATTTTGCTGTCTGTGCATTTTTTTAGGGGTTAATTTTGTTGTTGTAATTTTTTAAAAACCCAAAGGCTCTTTTCAGAAACATTTAGTTAATTTAATTTAATTTTCAGAGCCATTAACCCCTAGCTTGCCAGTGATCGCTATAAATCACTGGCAGTTGCATAGCTGTACTTTTTTGCTGTCTGTGCATTTTTTTAGGGGTTAATTATGTTGTTGTAATTTTTTAAAAACCCAAAGGCTCTTTTCAGAAACATTTAGTTAATTTAATTTAATTTTCAGAGCCATTAACCCCTAGCTTGCCAGTGATCGCTATAAATCACTGGCAGTAGCATAGCTGTACTTTTTTGCTAGTTAATTTAGTTAATTAATTTAGTTAATTTAATTTAATTTTCAGAGCCATTAACCCCCAGCTTGCCAGTGATCGCTATAAATCACTGGCAGTTGCATAGCTGTACTTTTTTGCTGTCTGTGCATTTTTTTAGGGGTTAATTTTGTTGTTGTAATTTTTTAAAAACCCAAAGGCTCTTTTCAGAAACATTTAGTTAATTTAATTTAATTTTCAGAGCCATTAACCCCTAGCTTGCCAGTGATCGCTATAAATCACTGGCAGTAGCATAGCTGTACTTTTTTGCTAGTTAATTTAGTTAATTAATTTAGTTAATTTAATTTAATTTTCAGAGCCATTAACCCCTAGCTTGCTAGTGATCGCTATAAATCACTGGCAGTTGCATAGCTGTACTTTTTTGCTGTCTGTGCATTTTTTTAGGGGTTAATTTTGTTGTTGTAATTTTTTAAAAACCCAAAGGCTCTTTTCAGAAACATTTAGTTAATTTAATTTTCAGAGCCATTAACCCCTAGCTTGCCAGTGATCGCTATAAATCACTGGCAGTAGCATAGCTGTACTTTTTTGCTAGTTAATTTAGTTAATTAATTTAGTTAATTTAATTTTTTTTAGTAATTGGTTTCTGTGACGGATACAAAAATGTCACAGAAAAGATATAGTGCTGAGGAGGCGTATGCCATCCTTGCGTCAGAGTCAGATGCCTCTATTTCTGACTCAGACCCCAATTTTGACCCTGCCATGTGCTCAGATACATCACTAGATGCAGTCTCAACTGATAGTGATGTATCTGTGGCTGCTAGCCCCCCTGCCAGCCCCCCTGCTACCCCCCCTGCCAGCCCCCCTGCTAGCCCCCTTGCCAGAAGGAGGCGTGTTGCTGCCATTGCTGCTGAAGAGTGGGTAACGCCTCATCTCCAGAGGCAAGATATCCCACCCTTCACAGCAAATGCTGGCATAAATATAGATGTGGCAGGTTTTAGCCCCCAGCAGTTTCTGGAAGTGTTTCTGGGCGATGATATATTGGGGAACATTGTCGCCCAAACTAATTTATATGCCCATCAGTTCCGTGCTGCAAAGCCTGGAACATATTTGGCAAAGCAGCAATGGGCCCCCATCAATGTGCCAGAATTCAAAAAATTCTGGGCATTGACTATGCTGATGGGCATCATAAAGAAACCCTCCATTCGCTCCTACTGGAGTACTAGCCCCATCTGCTCTACCCCCATTTTCTCCCAGACTATGTCGAGGAAGAGGTATGAAATGATTCTGCATTTCATGCACTTCAGCGACAACAGCCTGTGCCCCCCTAGGGAGCATCCCCAATTTGACAGGCTGTATAAAATCCGCCCCCTGATAACCCACTTTTCTGCCAGGTTTGCAGAGGCTTATACACCTGGAAGGAATATATGCGTTGATGAATCCCTAATGAAGTATAAGGGAAGGCAGGGATTCAAGCAGTATATTCCTTCCAAACGCTCCAGATATGGGGTAAAGGTGTATAAGCTCTGTGACAGCGAGACTGGGTATACTCAGGCCTTCCGGGTGTATGAGGGAAAGGATAGCCACCTTGACCCTCCAGGTTGCCCAGAACATATGGGAACCACTGGCAAGATTGTCTGGGACCTGATATTACCCCTAATGAACAAAGGGTATCACTTGTACTTAGACAATTTTTATACAAGTGTCCTTTTGTTCAAGCTACTGTATTGCTTTGATACAGTAGCTTGCGGTACAATTAAAAAGAACCGCGCAGGTTTCCCAGGACAACTTGTACGCACCCGGCTACGAAGGGGGGAGACCTCAGCTCTGTGCCAAGAGGAGCTGTTGGCACTTAAGTACAGAGACAAGAAGGATGTATACCTTCTTACCACCATCCACACAGAGAGGACGGTGGCGGTTTCTGTACGTGGCAGAGCTGAGATCATAAGGAAGCCAGTGTGCATCAAGTCTTATAACCGGCATATGGGTGGGGTTGATCTGGCTGATCAGCTGCTGCAGCCCTACCTAATTATGCGGAAGACAAGGGCCTGGTACAAAAAGGTTGCGATTTACCTAATGCAGATTGCAACCCACAACGCTTTTTTGTTGTTCAAAAAAGCAAACCCCAGAGTTAAAAAAACTTTTTTACAGTTTCAGCTCCAGATTATTACTGGGATTTTGTACCATGATGCACCTGCTCCCCGGGCGGTGATGGGAGAGAGCAGAGTTGGGGCTACTCATTTTATTTTTAAAATCCCCCCTACTGCCGCAAAGCAGAAACCACAAAAAAAATGCAGAGTCTGTACCAAGAGGGGGAAGAGAAGGGACACCATATATCACTGTCCTGATTGCCCTGGACAGCCTGCACTCTGCATTGGGGACTGCTTCAAGCGGTACCATACAATGGTCAATTTTAAAAAAAAAAATACATTTGGTGTTATATATATATATATATATATATATTTTTTTTTTGGTTATGTTTACTGTTAGATGGGTTTTTTTGTTTTTTTTTTACTTTTACTGTGCCAGATTTTTACATTTCACTACTCTATTTTTTTCTAAAATTGGGCCTGTTTTTTTTTTTAACCAAAACCCCTGTCAAACCTATGCATGGGGGACATAGGTGTTCTCAGGGTGCCTTGCAAAAAACAACCTGAAGTATGTTTTTGTAATAACTTACAACAGTCTCTCCTAAATCATAGTCAAAAAGCAATGTGTCTGTAAAAATGAAAATTGAAAAATTACCACCATACACTTTCTCCAATTTCTTGGGCTAAAACGGTTGCTTCAAAGGCATCAAAGCACACCATATACAATACCTTGGGGTGTCAACATTTCAAAAATATACACTTTCATGGCAATAAATAAAAGTGGGGTATGTGGCCCCAAACTCAAGATAGGCCTATCAGAAGAAATACTCTCATTGTTAATAACTAAAATCACAAGTCATAAAATTGTAACATAACCTTCCCAAAATCCTGGCAAACCTATGCATGGGGGGCATAGGTGTACTCAGGGTGCCTTGCAGAAAACAACCTGAAGTATTCTTTTGCAATAACTTACAACAGTCTCTCCTAAATCATAGTCAAAAAGCAATGCGTTTTTAAAAGTTAAAATTGAAAAATAACCACCATACACTTTCTCCAATTTTTTGGGCTAAAACGGTTGCTTCAAAGGCATCAAAGCACACCATATACAATACCTTGGGGTGTCAACATTTCAAAAATATGCACATTCATGGAAAACAAATAAATTGGGGTATGTTAAAAGACCCCCCAAAAAGACGATAGGCAAAGAAAATATGTTAAATGTGAAAAAAAAATCACAAACGCATGTCAGACATTTGGCATTGCACCCCCCAAACAAGCCACCAAACCTATGCATAGGTGGCATCACTGAACTCAGGAGATGTTGGTGACCACATATTGGTGTCTTCTTTGGTAGTAACACATAACAGGAGCTGTGAATCCATGTCTGAAGTACAATGTATGTGAACAGTAACACAAAAATATGAATGCCCAATAGTTTGACAAAGACTAGTGGTTAAATTAGTGCATGGAAAGTGTTAAAATACCTGCATTTGAAATACCCTAGGAAGTCTACTTTTCAAAAATATATGGTTTGATTGAGGTAAATTACATTGGCCGGCTTCAGAAATGTCTTAAATAGGACATGGGTGCATGGGATGTGAAAATTCAAAGTGGAAAAAATGGAATGGGCTTCCTAAAACTAAGGCCTTTTAGCCCCCAGAGAACCCAACACACCTATACATGGGTGGTATCACTGTACTCAGGAAAGGTTGTTGAACACATATTGAGGTGTTTTTTGGCAGTAACACATAACAGGAACTGAAAATCCATGCCTAAAGTACAATGTGTGTGAAAAATAACACAAAAAAATGACTACCCAAAAGTTTGACAAAGACTGGTGGTTGAATTAGTGCATGGAAAGTGTTAAAATATCAGCATTTGAAAAACGCTAGGGTGTCTACTTTTCAAAAATATATGGTTTGATGGGGGTAAATTCCATTGGCCAGCTTCAGAAATGTCCCAAATAGGACATGGGTGCATGATGACCGATGCGAAAATTCCAAGTTGAAAAACTGGAATGCGCTACCTAAAAATAAGGCCTTTTAGCCCCCAGAGAACCCGACACACCTATACATGGGTGGTATCACTGTACTCAGGAGATGTTGTTGAACACATATTGAGGTGTTTTTTTGGCAGTAACACATAACAGGAACTGAAAATACATGCCTAAAGTACAATGTGTGTGAAAAATAACACAAAAAAATGACTACCCAAAAGTTAGACAAAGACTAGTGGTTGAATTAGTGCATGGAAAGTGTTAAAATACCAGCATTTGAAATACCCTAGGGTGTCTAATTTTCAAAAATATATGGTTTGATGGGGGTAAATTCCATTGGCCAGCTTCAGAAATGTCCCAAATAGGACATGGGTGCATGATGACCGATGTGAAAATTCCAAGTTGAAAAACTGGAATGCGCTACCTAAAAATAAGGCCATTTAGCCCCCAGAGAACCCGACACACCTATACATAGGTGGTATCACTGTACTCAGGAGATGTTGTTGAACACATATTGAGGTGGTTTTTGGCAGTAACACATAACAGGAACTGAAAATACATGCCTAAAGTACAATGTGTTTGAAAAATAACACAAAAAAATGACTACCCAAAAGTTTGACAAAGACTAGTGGTTGAATTAGTGCATGGAAAGTGTTAAAATACCAGCATTTGAAATACGCTAGGGTGTCTACTTTTCAAAAATATATGGTTTGATGGGGGAAAATTCCATTGGCCAGCTTCAGAAATGTCCCAAATAGGACATGGGTGCATGATGACCGATGTGAAAATTCCAAGTTGAAAAACTGGAATGCGCTACCTAAAAATAAGGCCATTTAGCCCCCAGAGAACCCGACACACCTATACATAGGTGGTATCACTGTACTCAGGAGATGTTTTTGAACACATATTGAGGTGTTTTTTGGCAGTAACACATAACAGGAACTGAAAATCCATGCATAAAATTTAATGTGTGTGAAAAATAACACAAAAAAATAACTACCCTAAAGTTTGACAAAGACTAGTGGTTGAATTAGTGCATGGAAAGTGTTAAAATACCAGCATTTTAAATACCCTAGGGTGTCTACTTTTCAAAAATATATGGTTTGATGGGGGTAAATTCCATTGGCCAGCTTCAGAAATGTCCCAAATAGGACATGGGTGCATGATGACCGATGTGAAAATTCCAAGTTGAAAAACTGGAATGCGCTACCTAAAAATAAGGCCATTTAGCCCCCAGAGAACCCGACACACCTATACATAGGTGGTATCACTGTACTCAGGAGATGTTGTTGAACACATATTGAGGTGGTTTTTGGCAGTAACACATAACAGGAACTGAAAATACATGCCTAAAGTACAATGTGTGTGAAAAATAACACAAAAAAATGACTACCCAAAAGTTTGACAAAGACTAGTGGTTGAATTAGTGCATGGAAAGTGTTAAAATACCAGCATTTGAAATACCCTAGGGTGTCTACTTTTCAAAAATATATGGTTTGATGGGGGTAAATTCTATTGGCCAGCTTCAGAAATGTCCCAAATAGGACATGGGTGCATGATGACCGATGTGAAAATTACAAGTTGAAAAACTGGAATGCGCTACCTAAAAATAAGGCCATTTAGCCCCCAGAGAACCCGACACACCTATACATAGGTGGTATCACTGTACTCAGGAGATGTTGTTGAACACATATTGAGGTGTTTTTTGGCAGTAACACATAACAGGAACTGAAAATACATGCCTAAAGTACAATGTGTTTGAAAAATAACACAAAAAAATGACTACCCAAAAGTTTGACAAAGACTAGTGGTTGAATTAGTGCATGGAAAGTGTTAAAATACCAGCATTTGAAATACGCTAGGGTGTCTACTTTTCAAAAATATATCGTTTGATGGGGGTAAATTCCATTGGCCAGCTTCAGAAATGTCCCAAATAGGACATGGGTGCATGATGACCGATGTGAAAATTCCAAGTTGAAAAACTGGAATGCGCTACCTAAAAATAAGGCCATTTAGCCCCCAGAGAACCCGACACACCTATACATAGGTGGTATCACTGTACTCGGGAGATGTTGTTGAACACATATTGAGGTGGTTTTTGGCAGTAACACATAACAGGAACTGAAAATACATGCCTAAAATACAATGTGTTTGAAAAATAACACAAAAAAATGACTACCCAAAAGTTTGACAAAGACTAGTGGTTGAATTAGTGCATGGAAAGTGTTAAAATACCAGCATTTGAAATACCCTAGGGTGTCTACTTTTCAAAAATATATGGTTTGATGGGGGTAAACTCCATTGGCCAGCTTCAGAAATGTCCCAAATAGGACATGGGTGCATGATGACCAATGTGAAAATTCCAAGTTGAAAAACTGGAATGCGCTACCTAAAAATAAGGCCATTTAGCCCCCAGAGAACCCGACACACCTATACATAGGTGGTATCACTGTACTCAGGAGATATTGTTGAACACATATTGAGGTGGTTTTTGGCAGTAACACATAACAGGAACTGAAAATACATGCCTAAAGTACAATGTGTGTGAAAAATAACACAAAAAAATGACTACCCAAAAGTTAGACAAAGACTAGTGGTTGAATTAGTGCATGGAAAGTGTTAAAATACCAGCATTTGAAATACCCTAGGGTGTCTAATTTTCAAAAATATATGGTTTGATGGGGGTAAATTCCATTGGCCAGCTTCAGAAATGTCAAAAATAGGACATGGGTGCATGATGACCGATGTGAAAATTCCAAGTTGAAAAACTGGAATGCGCTACCTAAAAATAAGGCCATTTAGCCCCCAGAGAACCCGACACACCTATACATAGGTGGTATCACTGTACTCAGGAGATGTTGTTGAACACATATTGAGGTGGTTTTTGGCAGTAACACATAACAGGAACTGAAAATACATGCCTAAAGTACAATGTGTTTGAAAAATAACACAAAAAAATGACTACCCAAAAGTTTGACAAAGACTAGTGGTTGAATTAGTGCATGGAAAGTGTTAAAATACCAGCATTTGAAATACGCTAGGGTGTCTACTTTTCAAAAATATATGGTTTGATGGGGGTAAATTCCATTGGCCAGCTTCAGAAATGTCCCAAATAGGACATGGGTGCATGATGACCGATGTGAAAATTCCAAGTTGAAAAACTGGAATGCGCTACCTAAAAATAAGGCCATTTAGCCCCCAGAGAACCCGACACACCTATACATAGGTGGTATCACTGTACTCAGGAGATGTTTTTGAACACATATTGAGGTGTTTTTTGGCAGTAACACATAACAGGAACTGAAAATCCATGCATAAAATTCAATGTGTGTGAAAAATAACACAAAAAAATAACTACCCTAAAGTTTGACAAAGACTAGTGGTTGAATTAGTGCATGGAAAGTGTTAAAATACCAGCATTTTAAATACCCTAGGGTGTCTACTTTTCAAAAATATATGGTTTGATGGGGGTAAATTCCATTGGCCAGCTTCAGAAATGTCCCAAATAGGACATGGGTGCATGATGACCGATGTGAAAATTCCAAGTTGAAAAACTGGAATGCGCTACCTAAAAATAAGGCCATTTAGCCCCCAGAGAACCCGACACACCTATACATAGGTGGTATCACTGTACTCAGGAGATGTTGTTGAACACATATTGAGGTGGTTTTTGGCAGTAACACATAACAGGAACTGAAAATACATGCCTAAAGTACAATGTGTGTGAAAAATAACACAAAAAAATGACTACCCAAAAGTTTGACAAAGACTAGTGGTTGAATTAGTGCATGGAAAGTGTTAAAATACCAGCATTTGAAATACCCTAGGGTGTCTACTTTTCAAAAATATATGGTTTGATGGGGGTAAATTCTATTGGCCAGCTTCAGAAATGTCCCAAATAGGACATGGGTGCATGATGACCGATGTGAAAATTACAAGTTGAAAAACTGGAATGCGCTACCTAAAAATAAGGCCATTTAGCCCCCAGAGAACCCGACACACCTATACATAGGTGGTATCACTGTACTCAGGAGATGTTGTTGAACACATATTGAGGTGTTTTTTGGCATTAACACATAACAGGAACTGAAAATACATGCCTAAAGTACAATGTGTTTGAAAAATAACACAAAAAAATGACTACCCAAAAGTTTGACAAAGACTAGTGGTTGAATTAGTGCATGGAAAGTGTTAAAATACCAGCATTTGAAATACGCTAGGGTGTCTACTTTTCAAAAATATATCGTTTGATGGGGGTAAATTCCATTGGCCAGCTTCAGAAATGTCCCAAATAGGACATGGGTGCATGATGACCGATGTGAAAATTCCAAGTTGAAAAACTGGAATGCGCTACCTAAAAATAAGGCCATTTAGCCCCCAGAGAACCCGACACACCTATACATAGGTGGTATCACTGTACTCAGGGAGATGTTGTTGAACACATATTGAGGTGGTTTTTGGCAGTAACACATAACAGGAACTGAAAATACATGCCTAAAGTACAATGTGTGTGAAAAATAACACAAAAAAATGACTACCCAAAAGTTTGACAAAGACTAGTGGTTGAATTAGTGCATGGAAAGTGTTAAAATACCAGCATTTGAAATACCCTAGGGTGTCTACTTTTCAAAAATATATGGTTTGATGGGGGTAAACTCCATTGGCCAGCTTCAGAAATGTCCCAAATAGGACATGGGTGCATGATGACCAATGTGAAAATTCCAAGTTGAAAAACTGGAATGCGCTACCTAAAAATAAGGCCATTTAGCCCCCAGAGAACCCGACACACCTATACATAGGTGGTATCACTGTACTCGGGAGATAATGTTGAACACATATTGAGGTGGTTTTTGGCAGTAACACATAAGAGGAACTGAAAATACATGCCTAAAGTACAATGTGTGTGAAAAATAACACAAAAAAATGACTACCCAAAAGTTAGACAAAGACTAGTGGTTGAATTAGTGCATGGAAAGTGTTAAAATACCAGCATTTGAAATACCCTAGGGTGTCTAATTTTCAAAAATATATGGTTTGATGGGGGTAAATTCCATTGGCCAGCTTCAGAAATGTCCCAAATAGGACATGGGTGCATGATGACCGATGTGAAAATTCCAAGTTGAAAAACTGGAATGCGCTACCTAAAAATAAGGCCATTTAGCCCCCAGAGAACCCGACACACCTATACATAGGTGGTATCACTGTACTCAGGAGATGTTTTTGAACACATATTGAGGTGTTTTTTGGCAGTAACACATAACAGGAACTGAAAATCCATGCATAAAATTCAATGTGTGTGAAAAATAACACAAAAAAATAACTACCCTAAAGTTTGACAAAGACTAGTGGTTGAATTAGTGCATGGAAAGTGTTAAAATACCAGCATTTTAAATACCCTAGGGTGTCTACTTTTCAAAAATATATGGTTTGATGGGGGTAAATTCCATTGGCCAGCTTCAGAAATGTCCCAAATAGGACATGGGTGCATGATGACCGATGTGAAAATTCCAAGTTGAAAAACTGGAATGCGCTCTCTAAATATAAGGGCTTTTAGCCCACAGAGAACCCGACACACCTATACATGGGTGGTATCACTGTACCCAGGAGATGCTACTGAAGACATATTAGGGTGTTATTTGGCAGTAACCCTTACCATTTTATCAGTAAATGTATTCTTAAATTGCTATTTTTCAAAAATCAAATTATTTTTTTCCCCCAAAAAACTTTGGCATAGATTGGTGGTAAAATGGTTGCATGAAAAAAGTCAAAATACCCCAAGTTTAATACCTTAGGTTGTCTTCTTTTAAAAAATATATACATTTGAAGGGTTATTCAGGGATTCCTGACAGATATTGGTGTTAAAATGTAACTATCGCCAATTTTGAAAAAACATGGTTTTAAAATAGCGAAGTGCTACTTGTACTTATTGCCCTATAACTTGCAAAAAAAGCAAAGAACATGTAAACATTGGGTATTTCTAAACTCAAGACAAAATTTAGAAACTGTTTAGCATTGGTATTTTATGGTGGTTGTAGATGTGTTAGAGATTGTGGGGCTCAAAGTTAGAAAAAGTGTGTTTTTTTTCATTTTTTCCTAATATTTTATAATTTTTTATAGTAAATTATAAGATATGATGAAAATAATGGTATCTTTAGAAAGTCCATTTAATGGCGAGAAAAACGGTATATAATATGTGTGGGTACAGTAAATGAGTAAGAGGAATATAACAGTTAAACACAAACATCGCAGAAATGCAAAAATAGCCTTGGTCCCAGATGGTCAACAAATTGAAAAGTGGTCTGGTCACTAAGGGGTTAAACAACTTCCAATTTACTTATATTTTCTAATTTGCTTCATTCACTTGATATGTTTTGTTGAAAAGCATATCTAAATAGGCTCAGTATCTGCTGATTGTTGGCTGCACATAGATGCCTCGTATGATTGGCTCACCCATGTGCATTGCTATTTCTTCAACAAAGGATATCTGAAGAATGAAGCAAATTAAATAATAGAAGTAAAATGGAATTTTGCTTAAAATTATATTCTCTATTTGAATCATGAAAGAAAGTTTTTGGGTTTCATGTCCTTTTAAGTGATGATATCTGCAAATCAATGTGCTTATATTAGGAATGTGGGCCCCATTTATGCAGTTGCAGACACTGCTTCTGGGCCCGTGCATTTTAGGCTAGCACATGCGATTCCGAAGTGCTAGTTAAAGGGATTGTACACTAGATTTTTCTTTGCATAAATGTTTTGTAGATGATCCATTTATATAGCCCATCTGGTAGTGTTTTTATAAAAATGTATAGTTTTGCTTATTTTTTTAAGAACATTGTGCTGATTTTCAGACTCCTAAACAAGCCCCACAGTGTCAGATGTATACGCTCATTTACAGACTCCTACTGGCTCCTGTTTGTGTAATCTGTCTTTTCATATGCAGGGAAGGGTGGAGGGGGCAGTGTCTGCTCTTTTTGTTTCCCAGCCCATTTCAGTGGGTGTTCCAGCCTAACCTCATCAACAATGTTAAATTGGGAGCTTCTAAGTAAGTTTTTAAAAGGTTTTATACTGGATTATTAAATCAGTATCTGTGCATATTCTTCTTTATAGTAGTGTCTATTACATGCAGTTATATGAAAATTGGTGTATACTGTCCCTTTAAGTCTCTGCTACCTCAATGGTTGCAGTGTTAAATCATCCTGATCAAATCTGATTAGGATGATTGACAAGCCCTGCTCTCAGGGAATTTGTTGGTTGCACAAGAGCAGGGTGCTCTGCTGCACAAGCAACCTTGTCTGTCCGGACTATGATAAATAAGGACCAATGACCGTGGCTAGTCTTGTTGTTTGCAAACTAAAGACCAGATTGGCTTCTCCAAATAAAACAAATGGTGGAGTTTGGCTGTTGAAAAACTTGCAGATAAAATGATTTTAATTTGCTTTTAAATCATTTAGATTGTCTGACATTTTATTCTTAACCAGTGATGGACAACTTCCTAACACATGGATGGCCACAGATCAATATATTGGGTCACACATAAATGTATGGCAATTAAACACAGAATTAATAATATATTTCCTAAAAATGTCCTGTAGCACAGGGCCAGATTTAGGTAAGGTTGCAGGGCACCCTCCATGTGCTACTTTCCCTCTGGAGGACACTTTTGAGTTTTTTTCACCTTGTTTCTCCACCCACGAGAAGCCCTCAAAGCACATGCCTTTTCCTGGGGCCTCAAAAACCTATGGCACAATTCTTCGTTTTTCCCAGAGGCTGCAAAAACTAGTACCAAGCACCAAAAGGAGAGCTGCACCGTCCACAATGCTGATATAGTCACATATAGAAAATCTACACAACTAGCGCAGTGGACCACATTTGGCCATCCCTATCCCTTTAATTAGATAACGCTAGCAAATATGTTTTCTGAACATACACAAGATAAAAAAAATGCAAGATTATATTTTTTTTATTCCAGCATTTGCGATTCCAAGAAAAACAGTAGACAGCATCCTCACTGCATTTTATTGTCATCTTTTTTTTCACCCCGGTAACAAGAAATATTGCTTGATTCATTAAGCACAGCATGGGTATCTAGTTATGCCAGTAATTTAATACAATAGCTTGATTGCTGTGTGGTTACTGCCTGATATAACACATATAAAAGTTTATTTGCCTTATAGGAGAGCAATTAATCTACTCTAATGCTACAATGGTACCTATTTAACTAGGAATTTAAGTATTAATGATTTTATTATTATTTGTATTATTAATAATAATTGTCAGGGTTTTAAATAAATATATTTAAAGGTACAGTCAAGTCAAAATTAAACTTTCATGATTCAGATAGGGCATGCAATTTTAAACATTGTTCCGGTTTACTTTTATCATCAAAATTGCTTTCTTGTCTTGGTATTCTTTGTTGACAGCTAAACCTAGGTAGGCTCAAACTGATTTATAAACCATTAAAATCACCTCATATCTTGGAGCATTTTAAAAGTTCTAGTTCATGTGTGTCATATAGATAACATTGTGCTCACTCCCGTGGAGTTATTTAGGAATCAGCACTGATCGGCTAAAATGCATGTTCGTCAAAAGCACTAACGGCTAGATTACAAGTTTTGCGTTATGACGGGTGCGGTGCTAACTTGCACGTTATTGTCACCGCTCACTTACCTACATCGCTGGTATTACAGGTTTTCCTAAACCCGGCGTTATTAGGCAAGAAGTGAGCGTAGAGCAAAATTGTGCTCCATACCGCACTCCAATACCAACGCTGCTTAAGTCAGCGGTGAGCTGGTTGTATGTGCTCGTGCACGATTTCCCCATAGACATCAATGGGGAGAGCCGGCTGAAAAAAAGCCTAACACCTGCAATAAAGCAGCGTAAAGCTCAGTAACGCAGCCCCATTGATTCCTATGGGGAAACTAAATTTATGCTTACACCTAACAACCTAACATGTGCACAGAGTCTAAAAACCCCTAATCTTACACTTATTAACCCCTAATCTGCTGCCCCGACATCGCAGAAACACCTACATTATATTTATTAACCCCTAATCTGCCGCTCTGGACATCGCCGACACCTACACTATACTTATTAACCCCTAATCTGCTGCCCCCAACATCGCCGACATCTATATTATATTTATTAACCCCTAATCTCCCGCCCCCAATGACGCTACAACCTACCTACACTTATTAACCCCTAATCTGCTGCCCCCAACTTCACCGCCACTATAATAAACATATTAACCCCTAAACCGCCACACTCCCGCATCGCAAACACTAGTTAAATATTATTAACCCTTAAACTGCCGCCCCTTACATCGCCGCCACCTAACTACATTTATTAACCCCTAATCTGCCGCCCCCAACGTCGCCGCCACTATACTAAATTTATTAACCCCTAAACCTAAGTCTAACCCTAACCCTAACACCCCCTAATTTAAATATAATCCAAATAAATCTAAATAAAACCTACTATCATTACCTAAATAATTCCTATTTAAAACTAAATACTTACCTATAAAATAAACCCTAAGCTAGCTACAATATAACTAATAGTTACGTTGTAGCTAGCTTAGGGTTTATTTTTATTTTACAGGCAAGTTTGTATTTATTTTAACTAGTTAAAATAGTTACTAAATAGTTATTAACTATTTACTAACTACCTAGCTAAAATAAGTACGAATTTACCTGTAAAATAAAGCCTAACCTGAGTTACACTATGTCAGGAATTTACTCTATTCCTCCCACCTATGACAACAGCCTCACTCTGAATCTATAAATCCTAACAACGCCCTGTTCCTAGTGCTTAGTAATTTAGACTCCATGTTCACAGCAGTCTTCACAACCTGAGCTCTCTACACTCTACAGTGATTTTCTAAATCCTGAATTCCACATATGTAAAGTGGTTCTTTTCCTGCATTACTACTAGAAATCCTCATCAACCTTATAATCTATTTCCAAGTGAATTGGTTTCAAGAGGATTATTGCTCTGCAAACTACATCTTTACTCACACCATCTGAAAACTGCAACTGCAGTATTACAGTTCAGTCACCAATCCGTTAAACAGTCAACCGCTCTCCATTCATAATTTGGATTACAAAACGTACTTTTCAAGACTGTTCAATTGCTACATTTACTTTCCGTTTGTAGCGAAGATCGGCGTGTGACGTCACCTGTCACTCTTGCCCAACACTGACGGCTCACGCCCACTAGCCTCCGCTCTACTTAGGAACTGCAGGAGCAGTACAAACGGACTTTAGCGTTCCTCATCGCTGAGCTGTCAAGCTCCACTGAATCCTCTTCTGACCTCAAGGATTACTCTTATTCACAGCACCGTAACTTTTGTAAATAATCAAAACGGAACTATCCTTTTGGCAGGACTTAAGTAGAACTGATATATTATAATCATTATCAATCCACATAATTTAAGAGACGTTTTGCCTGTCACTCTCTCTCTCTCAATGAGCAACCTTTGCTCCATTAATAAGCACAGCATCAAAGAAGTCTGGTAGTAGATTGAATAACTATCTTATATCAATCTGTTTCTTATCTGAATAATTTCCACTCTAGAAAATTGCTATTGATTATCAATATAAATAGTTTATCCTTGAGTGGTACAAACATAATTTAAGTCTGCAGTTGTGATCTGTATAACACATTACTGATTAGTAACAACTCAGGGCTGGGATAAGATCCTGACATATTACTAAGCCAAAATGACTACAGATCCAGTAGACTTTCCTCAGTTTGTTTACACTCTCTCTCAGAGATCAAATGGGTATAGCACTAAGAGAACTAGAGCTGGAGAATCAATCCCTAAGAAGATTCATACGTGATTAATTTGCTCCAAAACCGGAACCAATCCCTGAACCAATTGTCTCGCTACCAGAACCCTTTTCAGGAAATAGGAAACAATACCGACAGTTTAAAACTGCATGTCAACTATTATTTGGGTTGAAACCAAAGACTTTTTGCACTGAAAGGGTTAAAGTCCTTATAGTAATCTCTTTCCTTCGGGGTGAACCCCGTGTGTGGGCGGATGCTTCCTTCGAGACTAATCAACCAATCCTAGCATCATTAGATGATTTCTTCACTCAGATGGATGAGCTGTATTTGGATTCCGATGCTCAGCTTTCAGCCGAGACCTCAATGAGAAACTTGAGACAAGGGAAACGTCTCGTTGAGGATTACATAACTGAGTTTAAGCAGTATGCCAGAGATTCTCAATGGAACCCCATAGCTCTCTGTAACCAGTTTCGACTCGGTCTAGCAGAGAACATTAAAGATGAGTTGGCACGAACCGATTTACCAAAAACATTGGAAGCTCTCATGACTCTTGTCATCCAAATAGACAGACGTCTAAGAGAGTGGAGATCAGAGAGGGGTCATACAGACCAGATACCAAAACCAGCACAATCTCCATATCCCTCTTCTTTATCAAGACCAGGACCTGAACAAATGGAAGTCGGCTTAGCAAGAGCTCCACTGACTTTGCCGGAAAGAACCAGGAGGAGATTAAATTCGCTCTGCATGTACTGCGCCAATTCCTCCCATGCTGTCACAGACTGTCCATTACTTCTAAAGGCAAAGAAAAGTAAGTGTTTTTCTTTATCAGCTACACAGAATCCTATGATGACACACACTTACTGCAAACTTTCTATCTTTTTACATTGGGAGCAACGAAGCCTACACTCTGAAGATATCATTGACACAGGAGCCTGTGGGAATTTTCTCAATGTAGCTATTGTAAAAAGTAATAAAATTCCATGTGTGATTAAGCAGTCACCAGTTGCCATGCAGGTTATTGATGGGTCTTCCATAGCAAGTGGTCCTATAACACATCAAACCATTCCTCTCTTAGTTACTACATCAACCGGTCATACTGAATTAATAGAGTTTGAGCTTCTACCATCTCCACTTTTTCCCATTGTTTTAGGTTTAGCTTGGTGCAGAAAACATCAACCTACTATAGATTGGAGCACATTGAAGGTTGATTTAAATTCTACCTTCTGCCAACAACATTGTGTTCCTAAAGCCACTCTTCTTTCGGTGACACCAGATGTACCTCATCTACCAGAAGTTTACACCGACTTTAAAGACGTCTTCAGTAAAGTAGAGGCGGAATCACTACCACCCCATCGGATATACGATTGCCCGATTGACATAAAACCTGGTTCTTCAATTCCTTACGGTCGCTTGTATCCTTTATCCTCTCCAGAACTGGAACATCTCAAACTTTACCTAGATGAGAATCTCCGAAAAGGCTTCATCCGTCCTTCAACTTCCTCTGCGGGTGCTGGGATGTTTTTAGTAAAAAACAAAGACGGATCACTTCGACCCATCATCGATTACAGGGAACTGAACCAACGCACTGTAAAGAACAGGTACCCTCTTCCACTGATCCCTGAATTGATAGAACGTCTCCAACATGCCACCATCTTTACCAAACTCGATTTGAGAGGAGCAAACAATCTCGTCAGAATTCGTGAAGGAGACGAATGGTTGACCGCCTTCAGAACAAGGTATGGTCTCTCTGAGTATCTAGTTATGCCCTTTGGTCTCTGCAATGCCCCAGGAACATTTCAACACTTTATTAACAATGTTTTCAGAGACCTACTTGATGTGTGTCTAGTCATATACCTCGACGACATTCTCATCTACTCAAGTTCTTTTGACGATCACATAAAAGATGTACGTAGAGTTCTCTCACGACTTCGTACCCATAGATTATATGCAAAACTTGAAAAATGTCAGTTCCACACTGATACCATCTCCTTTCTTGGATACAACATCTCTCCGAGTGGGATCAGTATGCAGGAAGATAAAGTCGAGGCCATAAAAAATTGGGTTACCCCCAAAAACAGAAAACAGCTTCAACGTTTCTTGGGATTCGCTAATTATTATCGGAAGTTTTTAAAAACTTTTCTACGATTGCCAAACCGTTAACACAGCTTACAAGTACCCTTACCAGATTCCATTGGACCAAGGAAGCTTCATCAGCTTTTGATCAACTTAAACAGAAAGTCACATCTGCACCAATCCTCCATTTCCCCAATGCTGATTATCAATATATTCTTGAGGTTGACGCCTCTGACTTTGCCTTAGGAGCAATACTATCACAGAAGTCCTCTCCCGCTGAACCAATGTATCCAGTTGCTTTTTACTCTAAAGTCATGACTTCCCCAGAAAGAAATTATCCAATTGAGGAAAAGGAACTATTGGCGATAAAGAAGACATTGGAAAACTGGAGACACTTACTGGAGGGAACTAAATTGCCCATCATCATCTTCACTGATCACAAAAACCTCGCTTATCTACAAACTAATAAAACACTCTCTGCTAGACAAATGCGTTGGAATCTCTTCTTCACTAGGTTTAACTTCCACATTGTATACAGGCCATCATCCAGAAATGGAAAGGCAGATGCTTTGTCAAGAAAAGATGACCCTCCAGAATACATTCCTGAATGCACTTCAATAATACCCACTCAGAAATTCATTGGTCTAACTCCTTTTCTATTAAAAGCTTTCAAGGACTCCTACACCTCCGATGAAAATCTTCATTATCACAACCTTCAATCCAGTTCAAATGGCTTGTTTTACTATAATGAGAAATTGTATGTACCAGAGAGTTTGAGACCACTTCTGTTACAATTACATCATGAGACACCCCTTGCAGGACATCCAGGTGAAAGAAGAACTAGGGAAACCATCTGTAGGTCGTATTGGTGGCCGTCAATGGTGAAATCCATAAAGAATTACGTTAAGACCTGCATCCAAGGCAAGCAAATCAGCACCTTATGGCACTCTCATTCCTCTACCTATTCCATCCCATCCCTGGCAACATATATCTCTCGACTTTATCGTTGAGCTTCCTCTCTCATCCGGAATGACTACCATTATGGTGGTAATAGATCTCTTCTCCAAAATGGCCCATTTCATACCATTTCATAAGTTACCAACAGCTTCTGAAACAGCTACATTATTCCTCTCGAATGTTGTTCGCCTCCATGGTCTACCAAAGATTATGACTTCTGATCGTGGAACCCAGTTCACCTCTCGTTTCTGGAGATCCCTTACTACACTCTTGCAGATAGACCACCGATTCACCACAGCATTTCATCCTCAAACCAATGGCCAGGTAGAACGGGTGAACCAATGGCTGGAGCAATGCATTCGCTGTTATTGTTCCTATCAACAAGAAGATTGGCTGACCTATTTACCAACGGCAGAATTTGCCTTCAACAATTCGGAAAATTTCACAACCAAACTGTCACCATTTTTGGCCACGTATGGCTTTCATCCCAATTCTTACCCTACTATTGCCCTTTCAGATACAATTTCATCATATGGTCCGAGTGCTATAGATTTTACTGCCAACCATCGCAATATTTTCGACACGTTAAAGGAAAACATCTCTAAGTCCCAAGATAAACAACAACATTATTATGATCTACGCAGGAGACCCTCTCTCACATATTCAATTGGAGACCTGGTTTGGCTATCGACGAAAAACCTGAAACTAAGCATTCCCAGTAGGAAGCTAGGTGGCTTATTTGTTGGTCCATTCCCAATCATTAAAATCATTAATCCAAATGCAGTTACCCTTCGTTTGCCAGACTCTATGAAGGTCCACTCAACCTTTCATGTATCTCTACTCAAGCCTTACATACCTATGAGGAATCAGGACGTAATACTGCCCCCACCATCTTCAATTCCATCTCCTGAAGAATTTGATGTAGCTTTAATATTGGATTCTAGGTTCCACAAAGGGAAGTTACAATATCTCGTCAGATGGCTTGGTTATTCCTCTGATGAGGACTCTTGGGAACCCTCTGATCAAGTGCATGCACCTCGGAAGGTCTCTCTGTTCCATCTGCGACATCCAGATCTTCCGGGTCCTTGACGTCAATTGTCTTCCCTGGGGGGGGAGATGTCAGGAATTTAATCTATTCCTCCCACCTATGACAACAGCCTCACTCTGAATCTATAAATCCTAACAACGCCCTGTTCCTAGTGCTTAGTAATTTAGACTCCATGTTCACAGCAGTCTTCACAACCTGAGC
Source organism: Bombina bombina (assembly GCF_027579735.1). Classification (NCBI taxonomy): domain Eukaryota; kingdom Metazoa; phylum Chordata; class Amphibia; order Anura; family Bombinatoridae; genus Bombina; species Bombina bombina. The sequence continues at coordinate 96,894,956 of NC_069502.1, read as the reverse complement.
TCTCTACAGTGATTTTCTAAATCCTGAATTCCACATATGTAAAGTGGTTCTTTTCCTGCATTACTACTAGAAATCCTCATCAACCTTATAATCTATTTCCAAGTGAATTGGTTTCAAGAGGATTATTGCTCTGCAAACTACATCTTTACTCACACCATCTGAAAACTGCAACTGCAGTATTACAGATCAGTCACCAATCCGTTAAACAGTCAACCGCTCTCCATTCATAATTTGGATTACAAAACGTACTTTTCAAGACTGTTCAATTGCTACATTTACTTTCCGTTTGTAGCGAAGATCGGCGTGTGATGTCACCTGTCACTCTTTCCCAACACTGACGGCTCACGCCCACTAGCCTCCGCTCTACTTAGGAACTGCAGGAGCAGTACAAACGGACTTTAGCGTTACTCATCGCTGAGTTGTCAAGCTCCACTGAATCCTCTTGTGACCTCAAGGATTACTCTTATTCACAGCACCGTAACTTTTGTAAATAATCAAAACGGAACTATCCTTTTGGCAGGACTTAAGTAGAACTGATATATTATAATCATTACCATTTAAGAGAAGTTTTGCCTGTCACTCTCTCTCTCAATGAGCAACCTTTGCTCCATTAATAAGCACAGCATCAAAGAAGTCTGGTAGTAGATTGAATAACTATCTTATATCAATCTGTTTCTTATCTGAATAATAGATAATAGAAAATTGCTATTCATTCTCAATATAAATAGTTTATCCTTGAGTGGTACAAACATAATTTAAATCTGCAGTTGTGATCTGTATAACACGTTATTGATTAGTAACAACTCAGGGCTGGGATAAGATCCTGACACACTAACACCTAACATTACACAACAATTAAATAAATTACATAAATTAAATACAATTACCTAAATTACAAAAACAAACAAACACTAAATTACACAAAATAAAAAAGAAATGATCAGATATTTAAACTAATTACACCTAATCTAATAGCCCTATCAAAATAAAAAAGCACCCCCAAAATAAAAAAAAACCCTAGCCTAAACTAAACTACCAATAGCCTTTTGCGGGGCATTGCCCCAAAGAAATCAGCTCTTTTACCTGTAAAAAAAACCAACCCCCCCAACAATAACCCACCACCCACACAACCAACCCCCAAATAAAATCCTAACTAAAAAAAACCTAAGCTCCCTATTGCCCTGAAAAGGGCATTTGGATGTGCATTGCCCTTAATAGGGCATTTAGCTCTATTGCTGCCCAAACCCTAATCTAAAACTAAAACCCACCCAATAAACCCTTAAAAAACCCTAACATTAACCCCTGAAGATCCACTTACAGTTTTTAAGACCGGACATCCATCCTCAACGAAGCCAGGAGAAGTCCTCAGCGAAGCGACAAGAAGTCCTCAACGAAGCTGGGAGAAGTCTTCATCCAAGCCGGCAGAAGTGGTTCTCCAGACGGCATCTTCTATCTTCATCCATCCGGCGCAGAGCGGGTCCATCTTCAAGACATCCAGAGCAGAGCATCCTCTTCAAACAAACAGAATGCGCAGTATTATGTCCCATTTTGGGGTTACGCTAGTGGAGGACAAAACCCAGGCATTGAAATTGACACTGTAGCAATGATTTGTAGATTGCCCGCCGATAAAATTCAGGCCATGTTGGAAGTGATTTGAGCGGCTGTTTCCGTAAAGTTTCTATTATTGAAGCAGTTACAATCCTTTCTAGGGCTGCTCAATTTTGCCTGTAGAGTCATCCCCATGGGTAGAGTCTTTAACCATAGGCTAGAAAGACAGCTCAGTGGCAGAGTTAAACCCACTCACAGAATTATACTTACAGCAGATCTTCTTGCGGATCTGGCAGTTTGGGAGACTTTTCTTTGTCAGTTTAATGGGGTGCCAGTCTGGTGCTCGGAAGCAATCTCCAGTCAATTATTGCACCTCTTCACAGATGTAGCGGGGTCACATGGCTTTGGGGCTTACTTCCAGAGGGAGTGGAGTGCATAGCGCTGGCCAGATACTTGGGTGGCTCTGGGCCTTACCCGCAATTTAACCCTCCTTGAACTCTTTCCCATCGTCCTGTTTATTGAACTCTGGGGGAACAAATTTTCAAACAGGACAGTTGTTTTCTGGACGGACAACACCAGTGTTGTATATGCAATTAATAACCTGTCAGCCACTTCCGGCGTGGTAGTGACTTTGCTGCGTCACTTGGTGCTGCGCTGTCTAGAACTCAACATCCAGTTTTCAAGCAAGACATATCCCTGGAGTTAATAACGTAGTGGCAGACACTTTGTCAAGATTCGAGTGGGAGACTTTTAGACGTCTAGTCCCGAGTGCATCCACAGTTGGTTTACGTTGTCCTGATTTCCTTTGGCAGCTGGTCATTCCTGGATAGCTTTGTTGCCCTTGGTGCGTTCGTCCCTTGCCCCATCCACGTGGCACACTTATGTAAGGCTCTGGAATGAATGGGACCAGTTCTGTCTGTCCAGGGGTGCAGAAGCTGCTTGAGGGGATCAGGCAACCTTATGCGACTGGTTGGTGAGTCTGCACATATTAGGCGCACGCATGCAGGAAAGAACCAGGTGGAGATTAAATTCGCTCTGCATGTACTGCGCCAATTCCTCCCATGCTGTCACAGACTGTCCATTACTTCTAAAGGCAAAGAAAAGTAAGTGTTTTTCTTTATCAGCTACACAGAATCCTATGATGACAAACACTTACTGCAAACTTTCTATCTTTTTACATTGGGAGCAACGAAGCCTACACTCTGAAGCTATCATTGACACAGGAGCCTGTGGGAATTTTCTCAATGTAGCTATTGTAAAAAGTAATAAAATTCCATGTGTGATTAAGCAGTCACCAGTTGCCATGCGGGTTATTGATGGGTCTTCCATAGCAAGTGGTCCTATAACACATCAAACCATTCCTCTCTTAGTTACTACATCAACCGGTCATACTGAATTAATAGAGTTTGAGCTTCTACCATCTCCACTTTTTCCCATTGTTTTAGGTTTAGCTTGGTGCAGAAAACATCAACCTACTATAGATTGGAGCACATTGAAGGTTGATTTAAATTCTACCTTCTGCCAACAACATTGTGTTCCTAAAGCCACTCTTCTTTCGGTGACACCAGATGTACCTCATCTACCAGAAGTTTACACCGACTTTAAAGACGTCTTCAGTAAAGTAGAGGCGGAATCACTACCACCCCATCGGATATACGATTGCCCGATTGACATAAAACCTGGTTCTTCAATTCCTTACGGTCGCTTGTATCCATTATCCTCTCCAGAACTGGAACATCTCAAACTTTACCTAGATGAGAATCTCCGAAAAGGCTTCATCCGTCCTTCAACTTCCTCTGCGGGTGCTGGGATGTTTTTCGTAAAAAACAAAGACGGATCACTTCGACCCATCATCGATTACAGGGAACTGAACCAACGCACTGTAAAGAACAGGTACCCTCTTCCACTGATCCCTGAATTGATAGAACATCTCCAACATGCCACCATCTTTACCAAACTCGATTTGAGAGGAGCATACAATCTTGTCAGAATTCGTGAAGGAGACAAATGGTTGACCGCCTTCAGAACAAGGTATGGTCTTTCTGAGTATCTAGTTATGCCCTTTGGTCTCTGCAATGCCCCAGGAACATTTCAACACTTTATTAACAATGTTTTCAGAGACCTACTTGATGTGTGTCTGGTCATATACCTAGACGACATTCTCATCTACTCAAGTTCTTTTGACGATCACATAAAAGATGTACGTAGAGTTCTCTCACGACTTCGTACCCATAGATTATATGCAAAACTTGAAAAATGTCAGTTCCACACTTATACCATCTCCTTTCTTGGATACAACATCTCTCCGAGTGGGATCAGTATGCAGGAAGATAAAGTCGAGGCCATAAAAAATTGGGTTACCCCCAAAAACAGAAAACAGCTTCAACGTTTCTTGGGATTCGCTAATTATTATCGGAATTTTTTAAAAACTTTTCTACGATTGCCAAACCGTTAACACAGCTTACAAGTACCCTTACCAGATTCCATTGGACCAAGGAAGCTTCATCAGCTTTTGATCAACTTAAATAGAAAGTCACATCTGCACCGATCCTCCATTTCCCCAATGCTGATTATCAATATATTCTTGAGGTTGATGCCTCTGACTTTGCCTTAGGAGCAATACTATCACAGAAGTCCTCTCCCGCTGAACCAATGTATCCAGTTGCTTTTTACTCTAAAGTCATGACTTCCCCAGAAAGAAATTATCCAATTGAGGAAAAGGAACTATTGGCGATAAAGAAGGCATTGGAAAACTGGAGACACTTACTGGAGGGAACTAAATTGCCCATCATCATCTTCACTGATCACAAAAACCTCGCTTATCTACAAACTAATAAAACACTCTCTGCTAGACAAATGCGTTGGAATCTCTTCTTCACTAGGTTTAACTTCCACATTGTATATAGGCCATCATCCAGAAATGGAAAGGCATATGCTTTGTCAAGAAAAGATGACTCTCCAGAATACATTCATGAATGCACTTCAATAATACCCACTCAGAAATTCATTGGTCTAACTCCTTTTCTATTAAAAGCTTTCAAGGACTCCTACACCTCCGATGAAAATCTTCATTATCACAACCTTGAATCCAGTTCAAATGGCTTGTTTTACTATAATGAGAAATTGTATGTACCAGAGAGTTTGAGACCACTTCTGTTACAATTACATCATGAGACACCCCTTGCAGGACATCCAGGTGAAAGAAGAACTAGGGAAACCATCTGTAGGTCGTATTGGTGGCCGTCAATGGTGAAATCCATAAAGAATTACGTTAAGACCTGCATCCAAGGCAAGCAAATCAGCACCTTATGGCACTCTCATTCCTCTACCTATTCCATCCCATCCCTGGCAACATATATCTCTCGACTTTATCGTTGAGCTTCCTCTCTCATCCGGAATGACTACCATTATGGTGGTAATAGATCTCTTCTCCAAAATGGCCCATTTCATACCATTTCATAAGTTACCAACAGCTTCTGAAACAGCTACATTATTCTTCTCGAATGTTGTTCGCCTCCATGGTCTACCAAAGATTATGACTTCTGATCGTGGAACCCAGTTCACCTCTCGTTTCTGGAGATCCCTTACTACACTCTTGCAGATAGACCACCGATTCACCACAGCATTTCATCCTCAAACCAATGGCCAGGTAGAACGGGTGAACCAATGGCTGGAGCAATACATTCGCTGTTATTGTTCCTATCAACAAGAAGATTGGCTGACCTATTTACCAACGGCAGAATTTGCCTTCAACAATTCGGAAAATTCCACAACCAAAATGTCACCATTTTTGGCCACGTATGGCTTTCATCCCAATTCTTACCCTACTATTGCCCTTTCAGATACAATTTCATCATATGGTCCGAGAGCTATAGATTTTACTGCCAACCATCGCAATATTTTCGACACGTTAAAGGAAAACATCTCTAAGTCCCAAGATAAACAACGACATTATTATGATCTACGCAGGAGACCCTCTCTCACATATTCAATTGGAGACCTGGTTTGGCTATCGACGAAAAACCTGAAACTAAGCATTCCCAGTAGGAAGCTAGGTGGCTTATTTGTTGGTCCATTCCCAATCATTAAAATCATTAATCCAAACGCAGTTACCCTTCGTTTGCCAGACTCTATGAAGGTCCACTCAACCTTTCATGTATCTCTACTCAAGCCTTACATACCTATGAGGAATCAGGACGTAATACTGCCCCCACCATCTTCAATTCCATCTCCTGAAGAATTTGATGTAGCTTTAATATTGGATTCTAGGTTCCACAAAGGGAAGTTACAATATCTCGTCAGATGGCTAGGTTATTCCTCTGATGAGGACTCTTGGGAACCCTCTGATCAAGTGCATGCACCTCGGAAGGTCTCTCTGTTCCATATGCGACATCCAGATCTTCCGGGTCCTTGACATCAATTGTCTTCCCTGGGGGGGGGGAGATGTCAGGAATTTAATCTATTCCTCCCACCTATGACAACAGCCTCACTCTGAATCTATAAATCCTAACAACGCCCTGTTCCTAGTGCTTAGTAATTTAGACTCCATGTTCACAGCAGTCTTCACAACCTGAGCTCTCTACAGTGATTTTCTAAATCCTGAATTCCACATATGTAAAGTGGTTCTTTTCCTGCATTACTACTAGAAATCCTCATCAACCTTATAATCTATTTCCAAGTGAATTGGTTTCAAGAGGATTATTGCTCTGCAAACTACATCTTTACTCACACCATCTGAAAACTGCAACTGCAGTATTACAGATCAGTCACCAATCCGTTAAACAGTCAACCGCTCTCCATTCATAATTTGGATTACAAAACGTACTTTTCAAGACTGTTCAATTGCTACATTTACTTTCCGTTTGTAGCGAAGATCGGCGTGTGATGTCACCTGTCACTCTTGCCCAACACTGACGGCTCACGCCCACTAGCCTCCGCTCTACTTAGGAACTGCAGGAGCAGTACAAACGGACTTTAGCGTTACTCATCGCTGAGCTGTCAAGCTCCACTGAATCCTCTTGTGACCTCAAGGATTACTCTTATTCACAGCACCGTAACTTTTGTAAATAATCAAAACGGAACTATCCTTTTGGCAGGACTTAAGTAGAACTGATATATTATAATCATTACCATTTAAGAGAAGTTTTGCCTGTCACTCTCTCTCTCTCAATGAGCAACCTTTGCTCCATTAATAAGCACAGCATCAAAGAAGTCTGGTAGTAGATTGAATAACTATCTTATATCAATCTGTTTCTTATCTGAATAATAGATAATAGAAAATTGCTATTCATTCTCAATATAAATAGTTTATCCTTGAGTGGTACAAACATAATTTAAATCTGCAGTTGTGATCTGTATAACACGTTACTGATTAGTAACAACTCAGGGCTGGGATAAGATCCTGACACACTAACACCTAACATTACACAACAATTAAATAAATTACATAAATTAAATAAAATTACCTAAATTACAAAAACAAACAAACACTAAATTACACAAAATAAAAAAGAAATGATCAGATATTTAAACTAATTACACCTAATCTAATAGCCCTATCAAAATAAAAAAGCACCCCCAAAATAAAAAAAACCCCTAGCCTAAACTAAACTACCAATAGCCTTTTGCGGGGCATTGCCCCAAAGAAATCAGCTCTTTTACCTGTAAAAAAAAACAACCCCCCCAACAATAACCCACCACCCACACAACCAACCCCCAAATAAAATCCTAACTAAAAAAAAACCTAAGCTCCCTATTGCCCTGAAAAGGGCATTTGGATGGGCATTGCCCTTAATAGGGCATTTAGCTCTATTGCTGCCCAAACCCTAATCTAAAACTAAAACCCACCCAATAAACCCTTAAAAAACCCTAACATTAACCCCTGAAGATCCACTTACAGTTTTGAAGACCGGACATCCATCCTCAACGAAGCCAGGAGAAGTCCTCAACGAAGCTGGGAGAAGTCTTCATCCAAGCCGGCAGAAGTGGTCCTCCAGACGGCATCTTCTATCTTCATCCATCCGGCGCAGAGCGGGTCCATCTTCAAGACATCCAGAGCGGAGCATCCTCTTCAAACAAACAGAATGCGCAGTATTATGTCCCATTTTGGGGTTACGCTAGTGGAGGACAAAACCCAGGCATTGAAATTGACACTGTAGCAATGATTTGTAGATTGCCCGCCGATAAAATTCAGACCATGTTGGAAGCGATTTGAGCGGCTGTTTCCGTAAAGTTTCTATTATTGAAGCAGTTACAATCCTTTCTAGGGCTGCTCAATTTTGCCTGTAGAGTCATCCCCATGGGTAGAGTCTTTAACCATAGGCTAGAAAGACAGCTCAGTGGCAGAGTTAAACCCACTCACAGAATTATACTTACAGCAGATCTTCTTGCGGATCTGGCAGTTTGGGAGACTTTTCTTTGTCAGTTTAATGGGGTGCCAGTCTGGTGCTCGGAAACAATCTCCAGTCAATTATTGCACCTCTTCACAGATGTAGCGGGGTCACATGGCTTTGGGGCTTACTTCCAGAGGGAGTGGAGTGCATAGCGCTGGCCAGATACTTGGGTGGCTCTGGGCCTTACCCGCAATTTAACCCTCCTTGAACTCTTTCCCATCGTCCTGTTTATTGAACTCTGGGGGAACAAATTTTCAAACAGGACAGTTGTTTTCTGGACGGACAACACCAGTGTTGTATATGCAATTAATAACCTGTCAGACACTTCCGGCGTGGTAGTGACTTTGCTGCGTCACTTGGTGCTGCGCTGTCTAGAACTCAACATCCAGTTTTCAAGCAAGACATGTCCCTGGAGTTAATAACGTAGTGGCAGACACTTTGTCAAGATTCGAGTGGGAGACTTTTAGACGTCTAGTCCCGAGTGCATCCACAGTTGGTTTACGTTGTCCTGATTTCCTTTGGCAGCTGGTCATTCCTGGATAGCTTTGTTGCCCTTGGTGCGTTCTTCCCTTGCCCCATCCACGTGGCACACTTATGTAAGGCTCTGGAACGAATGGGACCAGTTCTGTCTGTCCAGGGGTGCAGAAGCTGCTCGAGGGGATCAGGCAACCTTATGCGACTGGTTGGTGAGTCTGCACATATTAGGCGCACGTCAGGGAGCCATCCAATCTAAATTGGCTGCGTTGTCTTTCTTTTATCAGAAAACCACGTTTGTGCTGGCTTTCGCTGCAGCACTTCGGGTCGGCGAGCTAGTCGTCCCCTCTAAGCAGAGGATAGGCTCGGGGGTTCAACTTGAACACATCAGAGCTGCAGTTGATACCCTCTTGCTATTTATTCCCCGCTCAAAAACGGACCAGTCGGGAAAGGGCACTTGGCTCTTCATTCCACCGAATCCAGGCAGGGCCTGCTGCCCTATAGCCATAGTCAACGCATACTTGTCCTGTAGACCCCAGGTGTCAGGTCAGTTCTTAATACATGCGGATGGAAAATCCCAAATTTCAATTTAGTCGGGTCTTGAAAACAAGCAGCAATTAAAGCAGGCCTAGATAACACCCAAATTGCACCACATTCATTTTGCATTGGGGCAGCTACGCAAGCAGTGCTAATAGGCTCTTCAGGTGAAGACATTAAACGTATGGGGCAGTGGCGTTCCAATAGCCTTAAAAATGATGTCCGACCGATTGTTTAAATGCACATGTGTTGTCTCCAAATACTAAACACTTTGTCTCCACAGAAGCTAACCCCACTGCGAAGCAAATCTGGATTGTGGGTCACTCCATCCATTGGGCCCCTATTCAATGCTCCTCCCTTCCGGTTGGCCATAATTTAGGGTTCCCCTCACACAAAGCCTCTGTTAGGTGGTTAGGGAACAGGGGGATGTGCTGGCCACAGTTAGCTGAGGTGATCTCTGGTGCCCTCTTAAGATGGGGGAAATCTAAAATCCTTATCCTTCACCTGGGGGACAACGATGTGGGGGCAGTCCCGGTACTCCAATTGATAAAGATCATGCAGTCAGATATCAGCTGGCTACAAGTGTGTATCCCAGGAGTAGTTATAGGGTGGTCTACCATAGTTCCCCGTCTACATTAGAGGCATATGTCGGCCCATACGGCAGCATATAGGATTCGTAAAAAGATTAATGCCTCAATTTCAAAAACTGTCACAGGGTCTGGTGGCTTTGTGATATGGCACGAAGCCATATCGGCTAACAGAACAGAACTTTATAGGAGGGACAAGGTTCACTTATCGGATGTAGGGCTAGATTTGTTTATTCAGAGAGCTGTTTCCCCCTTCCTGTAAGTCAGGTTGTGGTGGTGGTGGCAAGAGCATTGGTGACGCTTCTTTGTGGCGGGTGGTCTCAGCCCTGTTGCACAGGAAAAGGTCGCTAGGGGTGAGTGATGACCAGGTTCCGGGGAGGGGCGGTAGGCCTCATGTGTACATGAGGTAACCTCTCTCCCTCCCCCTTGGGGGTGGTCACGTGATCTCTGCAACCCCTCAGCGTAATTTTGCTGCTGTTTCCATTGGGCTGTTGATCTCCTTGCTGTTCTGGGTTTTATTGATCTCTATTCTGCCATATTGTTGTTCTGTTGGTTATAAAATTAGTTAATAAAGTTAAAGTTTAATAAAAATTTGACCTGTGACGGTCAAAACGTTCCCACTAAGAGGTTGTCTGTCATTGTTTATTATTGTTTATTATTGCACATATTATTGCACATATTTATAATTTATAGTTAATTAAGTTAAGTTAAGAGTGTGTTCCCCTCTCTCTGCTGGAAACGTTCTGATAAGCATTTAATCCCTTAAGTTAGTGTAGGGCCCAGCATGGGCCTGGAGTGGGCTAAGGGTTAAGGCTGTAGGAGAGTGGGATAGGAGAAAGAGGGTTGGTGTTAGGAGCAACAATGTTGCAGGTTAGGGAAGGCCCCTCCTTACCGGGTAAAAAGCTGATGCCTCCCATGCAACTTCCTCTTCTCCATTCGATCCAGGCTGAGACGTGTTTCCCTCCTTCCCAACCCCTTCTGTTTCATGGCGACTCACAAGCGAATGGCAGGGCTATGGCTAATCAACCTAGGCCTGGATAAGTCCATAGCGGTATGGTTTGGATCTCCTATCTCCGTCTATTCAGTTTGAGCGGCTTTGTAGCGGAGAGTCCTTATCCCAGGTGGAGATCTAATTAGACCCTGGCGGCGGGAGGTCTTGGCCCTGTTGTGCAGGAAAAGGTGGCTAGGGGAGAGTGATGACCAGAATCTGGGGAGGGGTGGTAGGCCTCATGTGCACATGAGGTAACCCCTCTCCCTCCCCCTTGGGGGTGGTCACCCCTCAGCGTCATTTATATTTGAGCAGAGAACCCTCTGCTGCTGTTTCCGTTGGACCGTTGATCTCATTGCTGTTCTGGGTTTTATTGATCTCTATGCTGCCATATTGTTGTTCTGTTTGTTATAAAATTATTTAATAAAGTTAAAGTTTAATAAAAATGTCACCTGTGACGGTCAATATTTTCCCACTAAGAAGTTGTCTGTCATTATTTATTATTGCAAATATTTATAATTTATAGCTAATTAAGTTAATAGTGTGTTTCCCTCTCTCTGCTGGAAACGTTCTGGTAAGCATTTAATCCCTTAAAATATATTTTTATTATCGTATTTGTTTCTTTGTGAAGATCTGTCTGTCCACAGCTTCCTATGGGTAATTCAGGGCAGCAACTGCAATAACAATGGTTACTGCTCACCATATTACTGTATTTCCTCCTGTGCCTGCAGCTCTTTTCAAAACAGCTTTACTATTTTATGCCAGATACTGAAGCTTCAATGCTATATATATATATGTGTGTGTGTGTATATATGTATTTATATCATCATGTGTATATATGTCTGTAAATACAAATATACAATAGTATACATAAATACAGGGAGTCCAGAATTATTAGGCAAATGAGTATTTTGACCACATCATCCTCTTTATGCATGTTGTCTTACTCCAAGCTGTATAGGCTCGAAAGCCTACTACCAATTAAGCATATTAGGTGATGTGCATCTCTGTAATGAGAAGGGGTGTGGTCTAATGACATCAACACCCTATATCAGGTGTGCATAATTATTAGGCAACTTCCTTTCCTTTGGCAAAATGGGTAAAAAGAAGGACTTGACAGGCTCAGAAAAGTCAAAAATACTGAGATATCTTGCAGAGGGATGCAGCACTCTTAAAATTGCAAAGCTTCTGAAGCGTGATCATCGAACAATCAAGCGTTTCATTCAAAATAGTCAACAGGGTCGCAAGAAGCGTGTGGAAAAACCAAGGCGCAAAATAACTGCCCATGAACTGAGAAAAGTCAAGCGTGCAGCTGCCAAGATGCCACTTGCCACCAGTTTGGCCATATTTCAGAGCTGCAACATCACTGGAGTGCCCAAAAGCACAAGGTGTGCAATACTCAGAGACATGGCCAAGGTAAGAAAGGCTGAAAGACGACCACCACTGAACAAGACACACAAGCTGAAACGTCAAGACTGGGCCAAGAAATATCTCAAGACTGATTTTTCTAAGGTTTTATGGACTGATGAAATGAGAGTGAGTCTTGATGGGCCAGATGGATGGGCCCGTGGCTGGATTGGTAAAGGGCAGAGAGCTCCAGTCCGACTCAGACGCCAGCAAGGTGGAGGTGGAGTACTGGTTTGGGCTGGTATCATCAAAGATGAGCTTGTGGGGCCTTTTCGGGTTGAGGATGGAGTCAAGCTCAACTCCCAGTCCTACTGCCAGTTTCTGGAAGACACCTTCTTCAAGCAGTGGTACAGGAAGAAGTCTGCATCCTTCAAGAAAAACATGATTTTCATGCAGGACAATGCTCCATCACACGCGTCCAAGTACTCCACAGCGTGGCTGGCAAGAAAGGGTATAAAAGAAGAAAATCTAATGACATGGCCTCCTTGTTCACCTGATCTGAATCCCATTGAGAACCTGTGGTCCATCATCAAATGTGAGATTTACAAGGAGGGAAAACAGTACACCTCTCTGAACAGTGTCTGGGAGGCTGTGGTTGCTGCACGCAATGTTGATGGTGAACAGATCAAAACACTGACAGAATCCATGGATGGCAGGCTTTTGAGTGTCCTTGCAAATAAAGGTGGCTATATTGGTCACTGATTTGTTTTTGTTTTGTTTTTGAATGTCAGAAATGTATATTTGTGAATGTTGAGATGTTATATTGGTTTCACTGGTAAAAATAAATAATTGAAATGGGTATATATTTGTTTTTTTTTAAGTTGCCTAATAATTATGCACAGTAATAGTCACCTGCACACACAGATATCCCCCTAAAATAGCTATAACTAAAAACAAACTAAAAACTACTTCCAAAACTATTCAGCTTTGATATTAATGAGTTTTTTGGGTTCATTGAGAACATGGTTGTTGTTCAATAATAAAATTAATCCTCAAAAATACAACTTGCCTAATAATTCTGCACTCCCTGTATGTACACACATATAAACATGTATCTATAAATACATATACATATTTAGACATGTATACATATGTATCTCTATGTTAAAGCCCTTTGCTTGTCTTTTTTTTCTCTAACACCTGAGACCTCATATCTTTCAGCCCTTATAACTTTTTGTTGCAATTTTTTTAAGTAATTTTTATTAAATAGTGTTATTATGAGTGTAATTGTACTTTGTAATGTATTTGTGATTTGTTTTGTGACACTGTTTTGTTTCACGAGACAGTTAACCATAGCTTTGAGGACACGCTATCATGACACATGTTAAAGGGACACTCAGGTTAAATTAAATTTTCATGATTCAGATACAGCATGTAATTTTAAACAACTTTCCAATTTACTTCCATTAAAAAAAATGTGCACAGTCTTTTATATTTACAATTTTGAGTCACCAGATCCTACTGAGCATGTGCAAGAATTAACAGACTATACGTATATGCATTTGTGATTGGCTGATTGCTATCACATGGTACAAGGGGAGTGGAAATATACATAACTTTGAAATTTGTTATAATAAAATCTACTACTCATTTGAAGTTCAGACTAAGTGCTATTGCATTGTCTTGTTATCTTGCATTTGTTGATTATGCAAATCTAATGTGTTGACTGGTCCTTTAACTTCAATTGCACTGAAGTGATCACACTTACTATCAACTTTTAATATAAGTGATAAAAGCAATGCATGCAAATACCCGCAATAAACCCGATATCGCTTGTGCATAACTTTTAGCTCGCCACTCGTAATCTGGCCTATAATGGGCTGACTTGTCAGAAGAACAGATCTCCTTATCTTATACATATAATTATTTACACCAAGTTCTCATCTCAATATTCCAAGTAACTGAGATCAGTGTTTAAAGGCAGCATCGTTGAGAGGTGTTTTACTATACATCGAAATGGGTGGCGATGCTGGCAAAATCATCCAAGCAGCATTGCCACCTACATTGACAATGTAGAGTAAATGATCCCTTTTAAATATATCACCAAGTCTAATAAACACAGATATTAACCCCTAAACTGACATAACCCCCAATTGCAATCTATCCCTACACTAATTAACACCCTAACCGCCAATACCCCACCACAAACTATCCCTACACTACTTAACCTCTTAACTGCTTATACCCCACCACAAACTACCCTAATCTATTAACCCCCTAACTGCCAGTACCCCCACAGTTAATTAACCCAAACCTATTAACCCCCCAATCACCAAAACCCCACCGCAAACTACCCCAAGCCACCAAACCCCCAACCGCAATCTATCCCTACACTAATTAACCCCCTAACCGCCAATACCCCACCGCAAACTATCCCTACACTACTTAACCCCTTAACTGCTTATACCCACCACAAACTACCCCTAAGCTATTAACCCCCTAACTGCCAATACCTCCACAGCTAACTACCCCAAACCTATTAACCCCCTAATCACCAAAACTCCATAGCAAACTACCTCTAACCATTAATCCCCTAACCATCAATACCCCCACCGTAAACTTCCCCTACACTACTTAACTCCCTAAAACAGTGCTTTCCAAACTGTGTGTCGTGACACATTAGTGTGTCAGCAGCAGTGTGTAGGTGTGTCCCTGCTTCAGCACCAATTTTTTTTAATTTAACATTTTTGTAACATTTTTTTTTTTTTTGGTTTCCGACTTTCCGCCTGCTTGCTACGCATATCACATGGTTGACTCGTGATTGATACCTAGTGGGTCACAGATCATCTTAACCTATTGGCACAGCTCAGCTAGAACTGAAACTATTCCCATTGGCGGCTTTGGCGGCACATTGGCTCCTGACTGCACGTGTACTCTCCTCAATCGGCTCGTGACTGCACGTGTAGTCAGTGAGTGGGACAGCAGTGTGTTTGCAGCGCGGACAGTAGTCAGCTCAACTCGCAGAGCTCTGAGGGCGGCAGCTTAAACACTGAGCTGAAGTCAGAAGTCAGTGTTGGTTTTTTTCTGCAGCTAGCTCCCAGTAGTGCATTCCTATTCCTGCTCTTGATATATGGATAGGAAGTGGAAGCTTAAAAATGCTTGATGATAAAATGCGAGTGTCTTTATCTAATATTCCACCAAATATTCAGAAACTGTGTTCATTCCATCAACCTCATACATCCCATTAAAATAGTAAGTAGCTATTGGTGGTATTACACTTTTTTTTATTTATTTTTTTCTGTTACTTGTAAATACATTTCATTATTATATAATTTATGTATTTGTCTGTATCTCTTACAACAAGTTAGTTTAACCTCCTGTTTGCTTGTACAACTGAATTACTGTATTGCAAATTATGTAGGTCTAGAAAGTGTGTCACCAACATGAAAAGTTTGGAAAGCACTGCCCTAAAAGCTAACCCCCCAAGAACCGTAACCTAACACAAAAAATTTAAAAATACTAGCATTACCAAAAAAAAACCCAAAAAATGAAAATAAAAAGAAAGCCATATACTAACACTAAACCCTACTCTAAATAATCTTTGGGCAGTGCCTTATTTGAAGTGATTATCTCTTTTGCATCCAAAATAACTTATACTAAAACCAAAGTAATCCCCACCCCCCCAAAGAAATCTATCTTAAAAAAAAAACATAAAAGGGTCATCAGTGATTAAACTCTTTTTCTAAAAAGAAAAAGAATAAAAGAAAACCCTATCCTATTAAAAGATGCCTTTAAAAGAGCTCTTTTGCTAAAAAATAAGAAAGAGAGAGCTGTTTGGGAGGAGTCAAGGAGGGGGAGGGTTGAGGAGCGATCACAACACTGCTGAAAAAATATTGAAGAAAAAAAAAAAGACCTAAACTGCAGACTGGCAGACTGTCTGCCAGTACCTAATATGGTGGGGATGAGTAAAGGGGGGAGATCTGTTTGGGAAGGATCAGGGAATTAGGAGCAGTGATGTCGCAAATTGTTTGGGGGCGAATAGTTCCCGGCAAACATTGCTTGTTCGCGTTTGCAACGGCGGGCGAACATATGCAATGTTCGATCCGCCCCCTATTCGTCATCATTGAGTAAACTTTGACCCTGTATCTCACAGTCTGCAGACACATTCCAGCCAATCAGCAGCAGACCCTCCCAGCTCCTGGACAGCAGCCAATTTAGATTCATTCGGAAGCTGCATTCTTAGTGAGAGGAGCGACAGTGTAGCTGCTGCTGATTTAATAGGGAAATTGATAGCTAGGCTAGTGTATTCAGTGTCCACTACAGTCCTGAAGGACTCATCTGATCTCTGGTGTAAGGACAGCACCCCAAAAAGCTCTTTTTAGGGCTAGAACATCAGTCTGTTTTTTTGTTTTTTTTCCCTGTGTAATCTAATTGCAGTTGCCTGCCTGCCAAGCCACTTGCCCAGTGCCACCACTCATATCTGGTGTAACAGTAGTGTAAATTTAAAAAAAAACCAACTTTTTTTGACTGTGAAACATCAGTCTGCTAGTGTAATCTAATTGCAGTTGCCTGTCTGCCAGCGTGTGTGCCAGGCCCACTTGCCCAGTGCCACCACTCATATCTGGTGTAACAGTAGTGTAAATTAAAAAAAAAAAACTTTTTTGACTGTGAAACATCAGTCTGCAAGTGTAATCTAATTGCAGTTGCCTGCCTGCCTGCCAGCGTGTGTGCCAGACTCACAGCATATACTGTGCCCACTTGCCCAGTGCCACCACTCATATCTGGTGTAACAGTAGTGTAAATTTTCACAAAAAAAACTTTTTGGACTGTGAAACATCAGTCTGCTTTTTTGTGTCAGGCTCACAGCGTATATTGTGCCCACTTGCCCAGTGGCACCACTCATATCTTGTTTAATAGTAGTGTAAGTGTACATTTAAAAAAAAAAACTTTTTGGACTGTGAATCATCAGTCTGCTTTTTTGTGCCAGGCTCACAGCGTATACTGTGCCCACTTGCCCAGTGCCACCATTCATATCTTGTTTAATAGTAGTGTAAGTGTACATTTAAAAAAATAAAAACTTTTTGGACTGTGAAACATCAGTCTGCTTTTTTGTGTCAGGCTCACAGCGTATACTGTGCCCACTTGCCCAGTGCCACCACTCATATCTTTGTTGCGGTGCGTTAAACGGGGAGTTTGGTCTGTCACTGTGAAGCGGGCATAACCCTTACACTACCTGATCGATACAACATCATACCTGATGTTTTAAAGCACGTTATTCCAAACAATTTAGGAATGTTAGGTGATTTATGCCCTTTATGGATTAAACCAGACTCTGCATCAACTATGTAATTTTACGTGGGAGTTTTGCCATGGATCCCCCTCCGGCATGCCACAGTCCAGGTGTTAGTACCCTTGAAACAACTTTTCCATCACTATTGTTGCCAGAAAGAGTCCCTGTGGGTTTTAAAATTCGCCTGCCTATTGAAGTCAATGGCAGTTCGCCCGGTTCGCCCGTTCATGAACATTTGCGGAAGTTCGCGTTCGCTGTTCGCGAACGGAAATTTTTAAGTTTGCGACATCACTAATTAGGAGTAGTAAAATGGGAGGGTAATCCCTAAATTGCAATACTATTTCCCTTACCAGCTAACTAATTAACTCCTTCACTGACAAGAATTTCAGAAGTGTTGAGCGCAGCTGCAATTTGCGGCCTTTTAATTACCAAAAAACAATGGCAAAGACATCAGGCACGTATAGGGATGCCACCCATCCCTTAAAAAAACACTTAAAAGTTACACATGCTGCAGGGTGTACAGGGAGGAATATGAATAGTGCTGCCCAGAAACACAATACATGTTCCTCCACAGCATGTGTAACTCATAAGAGTCCAGGAAAACATGGCTGAGGTGGCAACCCTATGTCTGTCTGCTATATCCAAACAAAGGGGATCCCAGGGAAGCTTTTACATTCATTTGTGACATGATTGCACAAGCGGTATATAAATAATTTCAGTGAGAAACCCAAAGTTTGTGAAACAGTTAATGATTTTTTTATATTATAGCATTTGGCAGTGAAATGGTGGCATGAAATATACAAAAATGAGCCTAGATCAATATCTTGCGTTGTCTAATTAAAAATATTTATATATCGTTTTGATAGGTAAATAAAAAATAAACAAGGCTCTATTTCTGTTTAAATTGAGTCATAGCAAAAATGATAATGGTATTCTGGGCAAGTTTTTCTCTTAAATTCCTATTGCTACTGTTAAAAGCAGCAGCAGCACATTTTTTTTTTGTTTATTTATCTTTGAAATGGGCTCAGAAACAAAAGTAAAGCTTATATACATTCTGGCTGACTCAATAATTAATCATCTGACAAGGACATTGCTTGATCACGATTGAATAGTGTAAAACTGTAAATTTTAAGCTGCATTTACTGTACAAAATAAAAATGTAAAAACAAATGGATATATGAAGACTTTCAAAGTCTGATGTCACAGGTCCTGATGATTGAAAGTGCTAAGAGGCAGCAAAATATTCCAAGGGATCCGCCGCTATGACGAGCGAGCCTGTCGAAACATTCCAAACTCTCGACATAGCGGCATTTAGGATTTAACTATACATGTCATTGGTTGGAGATTCTGGCTATAGATAACACCCAGCATCGCCGCCCATATTGTTCTAAACCCCCACATGCCCACCGCAAATTTCTATCCTATAAACCCCAAAACTGCCACATACCCACCGCAAGTATCTATCCCCCACCTCTAAACTAAGCCCCCTCTAAACTAACACCCCCTCTAAACTAAATCCTCTTAAGCTACAAAAAATAAATTAATATGAGTTACAATAAAATAAATAAAGCTAAGTTACAAAAATTAATAAACTACAGTATTCAAAATAAAAAAATTCCATTATACCTAAAACTAAACTTCATGCCCCATAAAATAAAACACCCACCCAAAACAAAAAAAAACCCTAACACTAAAATAAATTATAAAAGCTCTTAAAATGGCCTTTTAGAGAGCATTGTCCTAAAGTGATCAGCTCTTTTAAATTTAAAAATCTATTAAAAAAAAGACCTTTACAATACAAGTAACCCGCACCCCCAAAAACAAAATTTAACTAAAAAAAACTATCATAGAAAAGGAAAGTTAAAATAAAAAAGTCTATTCTTAAAAATAAAAATCCCACACCAAAATAATCCCAAAAGTGGTTCTCACTGTTAAGAAATCTGGCTCCTCTTGATCCGACGTTGGGCCCTCTTCATCCTGGCTGATAGCACCTGGGTCCCATCTTCATGGCTATGGAGGCAGTCGGAAACTCCAATATAAGAGAAAAGAACATGTATGAAGCAGTATGTTGCACTGTTGCTTCATCACTCTATATTCCGGTATTTATCTGCATAGTCCCTGCCTTCCTGACAATGTTTGTAACTTACATGTATAGCCTGGTGAAACAGTGCTGAGACACTGAGAAACGCGTTGCTTTTAATAAATTCTTTTTAACTTTCCTACAGAGGAGTTGCTTCTTTGTATAAGAGCTTTTAACTTACGATCTTAGTCACACTGTTACTTTGTAGCGAAATCCACGCCACTTTTCATCCTCAGCGGAATATAGAGTGTTGAAGCAACAGTGCAACATATTGCTTTGTACATGCTCTTTCTCCTATATTGGAGTTTCCAACTTGTTTTAAACATAAGCATATATTTTCAAATACAAATTTATGTTTGAAATAATAGCAACCATTAAAACCCTTTATGATATCTACAATACTTATTTTTTCAAGCAGATGAGGTAAACGCAGGAGGGCCGGCAAAACCTCGCCGGCCTAGCTAGGCTACTGGAACTCAGCGCTGGACCAGAATTGAGCCCTAGTCCACCGCTTCTTAAAAGGAATGCCGATCAAACAGGGTGCAGGGGATCAAGTCGCCCCTTTAGTATGTTGTCAGCAATTTGATGAGGCACCTAGGGATACTACTTGTTTGAGCATGCTACCTTCTGGGATGAACGGGGGACCCTTCCAGTTAATTAGATGAAACATGAAAAATCATATTTATGCAATATTCAAATTTAATAAAGTATTATACTGCATATTTATTATAAATATTTTACATTCCAATGTTCTGGACATAGCAAAATATGTTCTATGTATTTTAAAATAGATATTCGTATATATAAATATATATATATATATATATATATATATCTATACCTTTATATAAGTATGTATATATATATATATATATATATATATATATGTATAGATATATATTTTTGCAAAATATTATCAGACATATATAGAAATATGTATTTCTGAATAAATAGAACATATATATATATATATATATATATATATATATATTCATATTTTCATGTCGGGTTAGCGCACAAGAATATGTGTTTGCACTCAAGTAGGGTATTAGGGGTATTTTTTCCCTTTTTTTGCTACATTAACTTCTATGAGGGAAAACGTTAACGGGCGTGCAATATTGTATGTTCGGATTTTTGTGAAAATCGAGTTAACGTTAGAGCGACAACTTTTTAACTTTCATCTCATAATACGCACGCACCCCGACATGTGCAAAAAGCTTACTTCTAGCACAGTTAACACTCGAGTGGGAGCGTTAAATAATGCTTCACTTGTAATCTCACCTTTATTTTATTTTATTCACCTGAGTACAGGGCATCCATAAAAGCACTGCGGTGTAAAATGTAATCTTGCAATAATGATTGGGAATGTATGAAATATTCTAGCACTCCCCTAGAAATGTCACTGTGTTGATATCATTCCATAAAGCCTTTAACAAGAAAAAAATGAATGACCGTAACTTTCAGCAGATTATGAGGCCGATTTATGTAAGTGCGAGTGGACATGATACGATGTACGCTGTCGGCATTTATCATTACTCAAGCAGTTCACCATAACTGCTTGTGCAATGCCGCCCCGTGCAGATTTACGGTCAATCGGCCGCTAGCAGGTGGTGTCAATCAGCCCGATCGTATAGGATCAGACGGATTGAAGACCGCGGCCTAAAAGGCAGCGGACAAGTTATGGAGCAGCGGCCTTTAGACCGCTGCTTCATAACTGCTGTTTCCGGCGCGCCTGAAGAGCTTGATAATTCAGCCCCTAAAGCTTCACTTGTGTCTATGTCCACAGAATGTCATCTCTACAGGAAAGTATTTAAATGGGTATGCTTAATTAATGCATATTTTATATTAAACTTACCCTGTTCTTTCAACCTCACAGACGGTTGTTTTTTTGCAACTACAGCCAATCAGAGGTCTCTTCGTCGCCCAAGGAAACAAGCACTTGACAGCAATAGCTCAGGCACTATGGCCTATGATTAGGGATGTCACCAAACCAATATTTTACCGGTATTTTTAAGATAATAAAGAATACACATAGAAATTAAGTTCCTGTCATGCTGAAACGTCATCTATGTGTACCCTTTTAATTTGATATCATGTTTTGCAATGCAAAGTTATGATAATGAGCATGGCCAGTATTTTTCCCCCAAAAACAATGTGACAACCCTACCTTTGATTGGCTGCTGCACCACTGAGCCTAGTTTTTCGAGATTAAAATCAGCACAACTGGGAGCAATATGAAGGCTGCGGGAACAAGGTACATTTTTAACAAATAAATGAATGAAATATGCATAATTTACATCAGGGATGGCCAATTTGCAGTTCATGGACCAATAGCTATAAATTTATATGTAGCACTTAAAGCTATTAAAATATTAATTTGCAGCCGTCATATATGTTAGGAAGTTGGACATCACAAGTTTACATGATACCTTCTATGCCAAGGGACACTGACGTGATACACTTAATGTCCCTTTAACAACTGGTAGTAACAAATAAAAATCATCATAGACTTAAATGGAATGGTATCTAACTCATAAAACTGCTTAATAAATATACTGCAGCTTCCAAGATCCTAGGAGACCTCAATAAGATCACAGCAAAGTCATATTTAAACAATCAATAATACTTGCAGTTGAGTGATCGTTTCCTTTCAGAAATAATGCTCCAGTTTACATAAAAAAAAGTTACATTAAAATTAAAAAAAAAACTGTTCTGTGTCTGGCACATTAAGAATTCATTAACATGAGATTTTTCTAATTCCTTTACTTACTCTTTATTCTTGCCTGTTCCATTTGTGAAATATACAATTATCTGAAGCAACACTGTCCCTTCCCCCAGCCAGTGAGTGACAAGGGACCGGTGTCAAGTAAGAAAATGAAATGTAAATTTTATTAAAGACCCCTCTCATCTCTCTGTATCAATCCAGATTGCAGCCTAACACAGCAAATCAAATCCTGTGTTCACTGGGCCTCGGGCTAACTGAGAATCGTTTCCTCTTAATACTATTTCTTCCTAGTAAAATATTTTCCTGTTTAGTAAATGGAAATTGAAAATGCAAACAGTGCTCTAATCCAAAGAAAAGTACACCTAAGAAAACAGCCTTCTAGAGAAAGGATGCAATAATTTTGTTCAGTGCATTGCGGAAGCAATAACTGAACAAAGATAATAAGTTAGATCTAATGTACTATTTTTTGCTGGATTTTTTCCATCTATCAAACCTATATAAACATTTGCTGTCTCTCTACATTTTTTATAATGACATTTATATACTAGAAACAAATATAAATTATTAGAAACATTAAGTTCCTTTTGAAATACAAAGTCATATCAAAGTAAGCAGAAATAATTGCAGCAGTTTTACAGCAAAGGCAGGTACAACTGAACAAATATGGCCATATTGTATTAATGTTTATGATTTTATCAATGGCATAAAGGAAAACGTATCAAGCTGCATTTGCAGTTTTTACCCTTTGAGGTGCAGGGAGTTCAGGGTGAGTGACAGGCCCTTCTCTTGCACAATTGGTAGCGTGAGAGCCGGGGCAGGATTGCACAAGAGTAATTCTGTATTGCACGTTTCAATTGCAGGAAGACTCTACAGGAGATGTTTTCTGCCTGCAGCTTTATACATTTTCCGATTAGTTTAACTAATGACCAGTTCTTATTTAATTCTGGGACAAAGGGCAAACTACACTCAAAGCAAAGTTGTATTTATTTTTTTGTGCTGCCCTAGGGTCTGGCAAAACCAGTCAGCACAACCAGTAATTCTACCTCATATTTACCTCATATATGTTTTTTATAACTAGAGGTCAAGGACACTTGAAGGGGTCATTCACCCCTCTAGATAACTAGGAATCATTGATATGTAAGATTATGAACAAATGAATTGTTTGGAGAACATATGAGTAAGAAGGTGTCATGCAATAGAGCTACCTTTCAAAATGTGCTGCCTAGATTGACAAAATAATCCATTGTCATAAAGACATCTCAAGAGAGTACATCCTCTCCAATCTCATTAATTGTAATGTTATACTTGAATACTGAATCAATAATTTCATGTATCTCATATGTATTAAATCCAGCATTTGAGCAGTTATAAGAGGATCTGGCGCCCTTTGGGGTAGGCACTAAAATGGGTTATACCAGCTTGGCAATGTGTATGCGGCCTTGCTCTACTCCTTCTTCACTGAATAATGCTGTAGGCAGGGCCGGCTGAAGATATTGTGCTGCCTGGATCCAAGAAAGCAATGATGCCCCCAAGTACTAACATTACTGATTAGCATTTCAACCTACTAGCCTGGCTGCTGACCTTACTAAGCCTACCTGCATGCAACTAATGCCTATGCACTATTGTGCAATAAGTAGGAAGGAAGTTAGGCAAGAGATGCACTTCTTCCACCTTTAAAGTCTACCCTGATTGGTTCTGTGTCTTTGTGCATGATGAGGTTATGCTGCTGCGAGCCTGAGACTTTCCCCACAAAGACAGAGGATAAGAGTGGTCTGGGTCTGACAGTCATTGACTCAGTTACTGAAGTGCTGACCCTTGTCAAGTGCTGCCTGGGTCCATTGGACCAACTTGGTCCCATGGTTTAGCCGGCCTTGGCTGTAGGACATTGCTAATATGTCTGGTTTGTAGTTAGTGTCAGAGGCTGCAGGTGGAAGATGTAAGTGGTGTTGTCAAGACAGTGACTCTGAATAATGTTGATTATAGATCTGTTAGCCCAACCTTTACAAAAATAGCCCCAAGTCTGCTGTTACGAAGTTACACTTGACTCTATCCTGTATCCCCCACATTCAATTGCTTTCTTCATCCTGTCCCAACCACCTACGCAATATTTCCAAGACTGACCCTTTTCTGAGGGCTAACACCACAAAGCAAATAATCCACTCCCTTGTTATTTACCGACTTGACTGCTGCAATACCCTTCTTACTGGCCTTCCTCTTTCCCGCCTCTCCCCCCTTCAATCCATCCTAAATGCCTTTGCCAGGCTAATCCACCTTTCCCGTCGCTCTGTATCTGCTGCACCTCTCTGCGAGTCCCTTCATTGGCTCCCCATTCACAGCAGAATTAAATTCAAAATCCTCACCCTTACATACAAAGCTTTCACCAATGCAGCTCCTCTCTACATATCCTCTCTAATAAACAAGCATACTCCAGCTCGCCCACTAAGATCCAACAATGACCTGCTCCTTGCATCTTCGACTTTCACCTCTTCACATACTAGACTGCAGGACTTCTGTCGTGCAACACCTACCCTCTGGAGCACTCTCCCTTGTGCTGTCCGGCTTTGCCCTAATCTTTTCTTCTTTTAAATGCTCCCTGAAGACTTTTTTGTTCACAGAAGCCTACCATCCAACTCAGTAATAAATTAATTTCACTTACCTAATATTCCCTCATCTAACTCTGTATTAACTTCTTTCTCACTCTTGCAGTCCTCAGCTCTTGTTTCCCAACCTCCTACCCCTCTAGATTGAAAGTTCCCACAGGAATAGGGCCCTCAATTCCTCCTGTATGTGTTCATAAAAAAAAAGAGAGAAGCGCTCAACCTGGAAACGAACAATAGCATGATAGCTTGCTCTATGGCTAGTTACCACCCAAGAAGCAGCCACTTTTTGCTCAACATGTGCCTTTCACAGAGAAGAACTTTCCTGAAGCACATCAGTCTGATCCTGACTTCACAGTACAGTCCAGCCCCAAAATACCAGGCAATCCTTCTCTGAACGAGAGAAACAGCAAAACCCCAGACGTACGTTTCGGCCTATTGTGGGCCTTGTCAGTGAGGTGCAGCCATATCCCTCTAGGCACACTGAGCAACGGGTCCATGTCTGGATTCCTGCATCACACTTAGGGAGACTTCCCAAAATGTCATAATTTGCATAAATAAAAAGAGAGAAGCGCTCAACCTGGAAACGAACAATAGCATAATAGCTTGTTCTATGGCTAGTTACCACCCAAGAAGCAGCCTCTTTTTGCTCAACATATGTCTTTCTCAGAGAAGAACTTTCCTGAAGCACATCAGTCTGATCCTGACTTCAGAGTACAGTCCAGCCCCGAAATACCAGGCAATCCTTCTCTGAACGAGAGAAACAGCAAAACCCCAGATGTACGTTTCGGCCTATTGTGGGCCTCGTCAGTGAGGTGCAGCCATATCCCTCTAGGCATACTGAGCAACGGGTCCACGTCTGGATTCCCACATCACACTTAGGGAGACTTCCCAAAATGTCATAATTTGCATAAATAAAAAGAGAGAAGCGCTCAACCTGGAAGCGAACAATAGCATAATAGCTTGTTCTATGGCTAGTTACCACCCAAGAAGCAGCCTCTTTTTGCTCAACATGTGCCTTTCACAGAGAAGAACTTTCATAAAATGTTGTCCTGTTTTATATCATTATTTTATTTAAGTGAATTGTACCCATGGACAGCGCTGCGGAATATGTTGGAGCTTCATAAATAAAGTATAAAAATAATAATAAAAAATGGCTACCTCCATGATTAGTGTACTTGGATGTTAAAGCCACTTCTCTATGTTACTGACACAGGAGTACAGGAGTTTAATCAATTTTTGTTTTAATGTAAAGAGTACTTGTTTAACCTATACTAGTAATAATCAGAGGCATGATTTAACCTTATTATGGGCTAGATTATGAGTGGAGCGCTATTCAGCGCTTCACTAGAGCGCTAATTTTGCTAGAAGTAAACTTTTTGCATGCGTCAGGTTCGCTCTTGCTCTATCCTGACATGCACAAAAAAAATATTTTTACATATATATGATGGTATTTTTGAACAATATATATATATTTATACATGATTATAAATAGGTATAGATATATGCAGATTGAGATCCATACCGCACTCCAATACCAGCGCTGCTTAAGTCAACGGTGAGCTGGTTGTACGTGCTTGTGCACGATTTCCCCATAGACATCAATGGGGAGAGCCGGCTGAAAAAAAGTCTAACACCTGCAAAAAAGCAGCGTAAAGCTCAGTAACGCAGCCCCATTGATTCCTATGGGGAAACAAAATTTATGTTTATACCTAACACCCTAACATAAACCCCGAGTCTAAATACCCCTAATCTTACACTTATTAACCCCTAATCTGCCGCCCTCGACATCGCAGACACCTACATTATACTTATTAAACTTTCATTTTTCAGATAGGACCTGCAATTTTAAAAAACTTTCCAATTCACTTTTATCATCAAATTTGCTTTGTTCTCTTAGAATTCTTTGTTGTAATATAAACCTAGGTAGGCTTATATGCTAATTTATAAGCCTTTGAAGGCCACCTCTTATATAATAGTTTTTCACAGTTATACAGTACTAGTTCATGTGTGTAAAATAGATAACATTGTGCTCACTCCTGTAGAGTTATTCATGAGTCAGCACTGATTGGCAAAAATGCAAGTTTGTCAAAAGAACTGAAATTAGGGGGTAGTCTGCAGAGGCTAAGATAGAAAGGTATCTAAAGGGTTAACTAGACAAGCTTTGTTTTTAATTGAGTCCAATCATGTGTATAAATTAGGCTGAACTTGAACACAGACCAGTCTATGATTACGGCTGACAAGCTGAAATGCGTCAGATGGGTCATGCTGTCCGGCATGTCTGTGGATTTTATGCCCTAATGTTTTTACTGCAACCTAGATCAAAGGATTGATTTTATTACAGTAGAGCTGTGCAGTGTTTATGTTTTCCTTTGGATTAGATAGAAAGGTAATCATAGAGGTAAAAAGTGTTAATATAACTGTGTTGGTTATGCAAAAATGGATATTGGGTAATAAAGGAATTAGCTATCTTTAAAAAAAATAACAATTCTGGAGTAGACTGTCCCTTAAAGTGATTGTAAAGTTTAATGAATTAGTGCCCGGTATCTAAAAATAATCTTAACAACAGGGGCACTTTCTTTTCTTAAACTTAACAAAGACACATTTTTTTTTTTTTAAACGTACCTTTCCGTTATGGTAAACATAACGCAGATCCTCCGCCCACAGCTCCTGCTTTCACTATGACACACACAAGTAATACACCAAATATTAAAAATTGATTAATATAGTATAGAAAAAAACATACAAGTCCAATGATTGTGCACTGAAATAAGTGTATATACAGCTCGTATCCACCCTTTATAAATAGGAATAGTTCAAGTTCTGAATATGTCCGGACAAGCCTCTCACTTTACAAGCAGGACAAAACAATGTTATATCTCCAAACTAGTCTGAAATTAAAGGCAGCGTTATTCAGTGCAATTCAAAGTTTGTGAACTTTCAAACTTCCTGAGCTGCAAAACTTCCAAACTTACACCGTCACGTACCTTACTCCCCGGTCTGGGCCCTATGTCCCCTTTTTAAATTGTGTGTTTTGTTTTTTTTTACTATTTGTTGGAAGAATTAAATGGAATATAATTTGTAGTGGAAGTGATATGCCTACACATGATAGTCTCCACTAGAAGTATAGGTATTGTTTTGTCTTTTTGAGCATAAATGTTTAATAAAGTGTTAGAATTTTAAAACCAATTTCTATTTCATATAATGTGTAATTCAACATTAGGGTCACCAAACCCTTAAATCCTCCTTTCCCTTTAAATATATTGATTGTATTTAGTGATTTAATTCACATTTTTGAATTTTGGGTATAGAGGTACCCCTAGAGACAGACAGTAATGGCGGGCTATCTGTCTTCTATATAAACTTATACCAAAGGGTTTACGTATATACAGCTAGCTCCCTCTTGTCATATCAATGACGAAATCTTTATACATTTGATGCAATTAACACTAGACTATGATAAAAGACAATACGAACAGCTAACAAAATTGGTTGAAGATGTTAAGGTACAAACAAACAAATTTATTTTGCATAAAGAATTCCACACTAGACCAAAAACTAAAATATCATATTAATAAGCTAAAAGAAGAATTGAGTGACACTAAGAATAGAAAGTTACTGAGAGACTGGTCAGACCACCAAAAAGGCAGCATATACAAAGCAAACTATATGAGGAGCAATCCAAGATTTGTACAAGATAAAAATTATAAAAAAGAAAGAACTAATGCCTCAGATAAGTCTTCTATAGATACAGATACATCTGAAGAACACACACAAATAGTGACAGTACCTGCAACAATGCCAGTCAATGAACCGTCCATTACTAGGATTTTTTTAGAGAAGGACCTGTTCCCTCCAAGGAGGGGAGTCAGACAGCAATACAGGGGTCAACCACCAAACAGACAGAGATACTAAATGACAGTTTACAAGTAATGAATTTATCAAATATGACTTTAACAAAAGAACATCACTCACTGTTAGAAAAGGGTTTATCTTTTATACCGACCCTCAAATATGACAATTTTGAATGGGTAAAAGATACACACTTATTCACAAGAAAATTGGCTTTACACAAATATCATAAGACAATGAATAAGAATGCACTGTCAGATATGGGTATTGTGGAAAATGATCATGAAGTGTTAAATTCAATGATGAGTCTACTAAGTGATAATGAGGACTTAGTAGAAGACAACACACAATGTACGGTGAAAAATAAAAGTACATTCATGCCAAACATATTTTCTCACTCCAATTTTGTTCACTTCATTACCGCCATAAGCACCCAGCTCAAACTGGAAAACAAATTATCATACACCATGGCCTGCTCTGTTGCTGTAACTTATCTACTGAGTGCTGGTAGAGAGTTATAAAAAATAACCCTCCTACCCCCACCTCACAAAATTATAAAGTATGCCATTCACTATATAGCCAAACAAAAACTATGTCCAAATTCCTATTCCTTATGTTACTTGCTCTTGCAAATGATGTAGAGTCTAACCCTGGTCCCCCAGCAAATTCCTTTCCTAGCCTTCCAACTAAAAAAGGCCTCTCCTTTGTGCACTGTAATATCCGCAGCTTACTACAAAAAATCGATGCACCGCAAGCTTGGTGTTTACAATGCAAGCCAAAAATCATTGTCATCTCTGAATCATGGCTAACTGTAAAAATACCTGACTCTGCCATTGCAATACATGGGTATTCATGCCATAGAATTGACAGAGCAAAGAGAGGAGGCGGCATTGTAATTTATGTTGACAATTCCACAAAGTTCACCCCAATACAAAAATCTAGCTCTCCTGCCACCTTTGATTTCCTTTCTGGCAAAATTGAGATCCCTTGCAGTAAATCAATCATTGTTGCAGGAATCTACTGCCCACCTAGCTCCCCTTTGCATTCCATTTCGGACATAGCACAGTTCCTTAGTGAATCCATAGCTCAAAACCCAAAAAGTGAAATTTTGGTTTTTGGAGATTTTAACATTGACAGTTGTCGCTCACTGTTTAAATCTTTGCAGTTAACGCAATTAATCTCCTTCCCAACTTGCATAAGCATCAAAAGCCATAATCATACCCTGCTCGACTGGATTCTCTCCACTTCTCCCGACCGAATCCAGGAGGTAGGTGTTCTCCCTAACAATTTCAGTGACCACTGCTTAGTGTACTGCGTGCGCAAAATAAAGGCTACTAAATCCTCTCCCAAGGTTAAAATCACCAGGTCCTTCAAAAAAATCTAATATTCAATCATTTCTAAATGACATCAAGAACCTCCCCTGGCACAGATTAAACCTAATCCCAGATCTAGACTTGAATTCTTTCATTCTGAACTCCTACAAGTTTGGAATTTAAATGCCCCACTACGTAAGGTGAGAGAAAAAGGAGCACACTTGAATTGGATCACAGCTGACCTCATTCAAATTTACCAATTTCGGGATTCATTGTGGTCAATGTTCAAGCATACTGGCTCTATGAATGATTACTGTGTATATAGACAATGGCAAAATATATGCACTAAGCAAACAAAATTGGCTAAGGCCCAATATTTCTGTGAAAATCTGAACAATAACATATCTAACCCTAGAAAGTTTTGGAAACTCATAAATAACTTACAAAATCGACCAATCCACTCCCAACTCTCTATTGTCAATGTGGATAACCAAAACCTGCAACTCCCCTTAGAAGTAGCAAATGCCTCCACCACCCTGATTGACAAACTAATAAATGGCACGCATCCTGAAGCTAAAACACCAAATACCCAATATAGAGAAGTTCAATTTTAGACCTGTACCCATCAATGTCGTTAAGAAACACCTTAATAATCTAAAAATGAAAAACCAGTCTGGACCTGATCAAATCCCAGCAATGCTGTTGAAGCTCAGTGGGCCGGAAATTGCTAAGCCTGTCACAACCCTAATTAACGAATCCTTGGTGTCTGATACATACCCAAACTCTGGAAAACTGCAAGAGTAGTGCCTATTCATAAAAGTGGGGAGTTAACCTTGGTTTCTAACTATCGCCCTATATCATTGCTCCCAGTATTGTCAAAAATCTTAGAAAAATGCGTCCATACGCAATTATGCGAGTATTACCAACTTTCTAACTATCTGACCCCTGATCAATCAAGTTCTCGACCGAATCACTCCACTACAACTGCCCTCCTAAAAGTTTCCAACGACATCCAAACTGGCATGGAACAAGGAGACCTAACTGGAGCTTTTTTCCTTGATTTTGCTAAGGCTTTTGACACAGTGGACCACAACATACTACTGCTCAAACAAAAAAACTCTGGTATTGCTGATCGTTCGTTAACCTGGTTTAGATCATATGTATCGGATCGATCACAATATGTCTCTGTTTCTAACAGTAACTCCCTATCCCAGTCACGTGTGGTGTTCCCCAAGGTTCCATTCTCAGCCCCCTACTATTCACATTATTTATAAATGATTTGCCTAATGTCTGCAAATCCTCAACTGTACACATGTATGCAGACAACACAGTAATTTATGCAAACAATTCCGATCTGCCGCAGCTTGAAGCAGTGCTCCAAGACCAGTTCACAGAGGTAGAAACGTGGATCTCAAAAAACAAACTCTTCCTAAACACTGACAAAACTGTCACAATGATCTTTGGAACTGTGTCTAAATTACACAAATTACAAAATTCCCATCTACGCATCAAAACAAAATCCAATTGCACGCTTACCGCAGTTCACTCTTTCAAATACTTGGGTATGTTCTTAGACCCCAATCTATCTTTTGGCCTCCACATAGAAAAACTTGCATCTAAACATTATCCAAAATTAGGTGCCCTGTACAGAAACAAATCTTGCCTCAGCCCTACAGTAAAGGAAAAGATTGTACAGCAAATGCTGATGCCTATCATGGATTATGGGGACGTAGTATACGCACCTGCACCGCAAACTCACCTTAATAAACTTAATACATTGTATAACTCATTCTGCCGCTTTGTGCTACAATGTAACTACAAGACCCACCATTGTGACATGCTAAAAGAACTAAACTGGCTGATGCTGGAATCCAGACACACCCTCCATCTTTCCTGCCTTGTTTTTAAGAGCCTTTCTGGGAAGCTCCCACCCTACCTGAGCAGAATGCTCTCCCTGGCTATTCCCACCTCCTATAACCTCAGATCCAGTACCAGCACATTATTTAGCTTGCCTCAATACAAAAAGAAAGCAGCTCGATCCTCCTTTTTCTACCGAGCGCCACAGTTATGGAATGACCTCCCGCACACTTTCAAACCTTCCCCAAGCCTAATATCCTTTAAGAGATCTCTCTCTACATATCTCAAAACAGAATGCACCTGTCATGGTTGATTATATATTTCTTACCTGTTCTATGTAAAATATTTGCATCTATTGTGCATTATTATTGTTTTTGAATGTTATTGTACCCTATTGTATCAATGCAATGTTTTGTGGACCCAGGACATACTTGAAAACGAGAGAAATCTCAATGTATCCTTCCTGGTAAAATATTTTATAAATAAACAAATAAAACATATCCACATACCCTGCTATAGATAAATTTGTATCTCTAGTAACTACAGAGCTAGATAACATCAACCCTGTAAGTAAGATCAAGAAAAATCTAACATTTAAGGAATGGACTGCCTTAAATGAATAAAGTAATAATACCAACATTACTATCAAGAATGCCGATAAAGGTGGGAACACCTAATGAATAATGATGAATATGTGAATATGTGTTTAAACATTCTAAATGATACAAACAACTATAGTATCATCCCATAAGATCCAACTGAAAGATTCACTAAAAAACTGATTTCCCTTCTGGATGAAGGTTTCAATGAAAGACTAATTACTAAAAATTAATATCACTTTATTTGCAATAAAGATGCAAGAGTTGCAACATTTTACAGTCTACCGAAAATACATAAAGACAAACTCAACCCACCGGGGAGACTGATTGTCTCAGGAAATGGTTGTCTCACTGAGAAAGTGAGTATTTTTATTGAAAAAAAATTAAGACACTTTGTCCATACATTAACATCTTGTGTACAGGACACTAAGGATGTACTTAAAAGTCTTGAGAATCTGACAGTAGAGAAAGAGACTCTCCTAGCCAGCATTGATGTGGAAAGTCTATATTCAAATATACAACATGAACTTGGAACAAAAGCTATTCAATACTTCCTAAAAACTGTAAATCCAAGAGGAAGTGCACAAGATGATTTTATAGTAGAGCTTTTGGAATTCACTCTAAAACATAACTATTTTCTCTTTAATAACAAAATGTATTTACATAAAAGGGGCACCGCTATGGGCACATGCCGTGCACCAACATATGCTAACCTTTTTCTGGGATGGATAGAAAATACAAGTATATTGAATGCAGAAGTAAACCCACATATAAAGTACATTGATTTCTATATTAGGTATATTGATGATGTACTAATCCTGTGGTCAGGGTCTAAAAAGGACTTCGTGAGTTCATGACATGGCTGAATGAGTATGAGCATGGTATGAAATATACCCACGAAATAAAAGAAAAAAGTATCTCTTTTCTTGATCTCCTTATTACAAAAGAAATGGATGGCAGTTTGGACACCAAATCCTTTAGAAAAAGCATGGCTACAAATAGTCTATTGCAATGGAAAATCTACCATCCTAAGAATCAAAAATTGGGAATCCCAACAGGCCAATATTTAAGAGCATGAAGAAATTGCAGTACGGATGAGGCATTCGAGAAAGAGGCCAAAGAACTGCAAAAGAGATTCAGAGACCGTGGATCCGAATAGATGTCTAAAAAGGACCTATCAAAAGGCAAAAGAGATCAGTAGACCGACTCTACTGGAAGAAAAAAAGATCAACAAAAAAGATATTGATACGAATAATGTGGTAAGAATCATCGGCACTTTTGAAGATAAACACGATCAAGTAAGACAAATTTTCCAAAAACATTGGCATGTCTTACAAAATGATCCTGACCTTAAGGATGTAATCAATATCACACCTACAATTACAAACAGAAGATCAAGAAATCTAAAAGACTTGGTAATAAACAGCCATTTCAAACCCTCTGAGTCAACAACATGGCTGAGAAGCACAAAAGGTTTCTTTAAATGTGGTAGATGTAAGGCTTGCAAGAATATGAGACCAACGAAGATATTTCAAAATCCAAACACAGGAAAAACATACAAAATAAAAACCTTTATGAACTGCTGCTCTGAGAAAGTAATATATGTTGCAATGTGCAGTTGTCGCAAAATTTACGTTGGAGAAATGATAAGAGAGTTAGGAACAAGGGTCCTTGAACATATAGGAGACATCAAATGGAACAGGTCAGTCTCAGTAGCCCAGCACATGAATAGCTATCATAGAGATAAGAAGTATGACATACAATTCTGTGCTATAGAACAGGTCAATCTAAGGGGACGTAAGGGTGACCTTAATAAGATACTCCTACAAAAGGAATGTTTCTGGATACATGACTTAAAATCTGCCTTACCAAATGGCCTGGATGAAGCAATATCCTATAAATGCTTCCTATAATTTTCTGACTGGGACAAATAGACTGTCTACAGTTCAAAAAGGGATTCAAACATCTGGGATTTTGAGACAGTAACGTACAGTATAATTTAGGGGCAATATAAAGTACAAAAATTAACCGTGTAACAGACAAGGGTCTGCTCTTTGAATGATGTATGGTATTCTTGAACAGAGTTTACTGAGATCTATCCAGATGTCTCTCCATACAAAGAGAATGACAGATGGCATAATTCAGGGTCATTATTAAATAACAATGATGTGAATTTTAAGATGCTCTCAATGCAACCATCAGTATGATAATATATTAGAATTATGCTTCTAGCTAACTCTGGGTAGAATTTTTGTGTAATTTTGAGAAAATACTGTCCCCCCACAAAAGTACTGATCCCTACTGTCACCAGAACAGGTACATAAAATACAAATATGATATAAGAATTCAGACAAATCTAGTCAAACAAAATGTATGAGATACTAGTATATAAATAATACTAGTTAAATCTAATGGAACTAGTTAGAAGTCCTATAAATGTTGCCTAGAATCTCCTGACTAGGACAAAAAGACGTTTTGCTTTTTTTTAAAAAAAAAAAAAAAGGAATAGAAACACTTGGGATTTTGAGATGGTAACGTATACTACAATTATGGGATAAAATTGTGTATACAAATGAATCATGCAACAGACAAGGGTCTGTACTTTGAATGATATATAGTATTCTTGACCAGGGATTACAGAAATATGTCCAGATATCTCTATATGAAAAAAGAATGACTGATGGCGCAATTCATGGCTAGTATTAAATACATAAGTAATACTGATAATGATGTAAACGTTAAGATGCTCTTAACACAATCATTAGTGTATGATAATAAATCAGAGATCTTTGAGATACCCTCCACATTAATGTAGTATCGCTTGAGAGAAAATTCAAGCTCACAATTTGACATTCTCTAATGATTCACAGATTTAACAATCTTGAGAAAGATATGTGGGCATCATTTACCTAACATTGGGAATCCGCTACAAAATTGAAACGCCAGAAGGATAACACTTCCGTCACAAGAAGCAGGTTACTATGGCAACCAATAAAAAAATTGAGTTGGGCTGAGCCGCCCCTAAAGCCCTGATGAAGTCACGTTAGTGACGAAACGCGTCAGTGGGTGGGGCTAATGTTTTAACCACGAGTCTGTCTGTTTGTATGGCGAAGTGCCGTAATGCTTGATTATATTAACTAAGGATAGCGGTGTGTTGTAGGCCGGTAATTTTGTGAAAATACTTAGAAGCTTTGAAAATAGAATACTGATCCTGTGTTTTTGTACATGCAAGGTTACTTACTAAACTAATATACAAATACCAGCTTCTTAACCGCTTAATAATTAACTATCATATGTACAAGGTGGTGGAGTTGAAAGCAGCAACATTGTATTAGAGGGAATGAATGAGTATTTGATACAAGATATGGAATAGCATAATAATATAGTTAAGTAAACAACTGATAGTAACTTTGAAAAGAGATATGATTTGAGAGTTGAACAATGATAAATCACAATAGAAGAAATTTGTGGATATAAATTTGGTTACTAAGTAAATCTCAGTTAAGGACACACTATTAAATGTGGAAATAAAGGAATTAAAAGGAATATAAGCTTAACATTTAACATAGTTAATACTAGAACCAGTTAGGTTTGAAATCGATTTACTGTACACTTCAGCATATGGAGATATAGTGTTACTCACTGTACAAGCTAAGTCTGTATAGACCGTGTAGACTTTTATCTCTACAACGTAATCAAAGGTGATTACTGTTCACACTCAAACCATTGAGCAGCATATGTATCACACACAGATTGATGGTCTCCTTATCAGTAGATGGAGATTACAAAAGAAATTAGATACTGTGTTATATAAAACATTACACTGCTGAATATCTAGTGACTATTTATGCCAATAACCACTCCATTTCAAACGATACACTGAAAGATAGCATTACTTACAAGCACTGGTACATGACAACTATACATGATTAAAGTATAGGTTCATCATAATAATTATCCGTAAAATACAGAATCAATAGTGGATAAGAAATTACCTTACTTTATACTGATATAGACTCATTGTGTATAGACAATTAGCCCTATGGCCCCTTTTTAAATTGTGTGTTTGGTTTTTTTAACTATTTGGTGGAAGAACGAAATGGAATATAATTTGTAGTGGAAGTGATATACACACATGCTAGTCTCCACTAGAAGTATATGTATTGTTATGTCTTTTTGAGCATAAATGTTTCATAAAGTGTTTTTTAAAATTTTAAAACCAATTTCTATTTCATATAATGTGTAATTCAACATTAGGGTCACCAAGCCCTTAAATCCTCCTTTCCTCTTAAAAATATTAATCAGTTCACTCACCAGACTTTATGTTCGCAGTGGGAGGATGCGGTGTAACTGTAGCTTGCCGCCCTGACTCCGTCTGGATCCCTTGTTGTCTTGGATATCCCGTGTGTCACCTGGGAGGAGTCAGATGGGCTCTTTCACCCAATCAGCATTCCTGAATAGTGGCTTCAGTAGCACAGTGAAAACTGTGAAGGGATTTACCGGAGTATATTGTTTAACTCTGTGCAAAGTGTTTCTTGAGACTATGTATAATCTCAATTCAGTATTGATTAGGTTCCATCAACGCGTTTCACCTTCCAACGACTTTTTTCAAGATGGTTATCACTTCCATTTATTTGATTTAAATACCCTTCCATTTTCTTGTGATTAAATGATTACAGGGGTTTGTCCTTTAAAGTGGTTTATTTCTTAAAGGGACAGTCTACACCAAAATTGTTCTTATTTAAAAAGATAGATAATCCTTTTATTACCCATTCCCCATTTTTGCATAACCAACACAGTTATATTAATATACTTTTTACCTCTGTGATTACCTTGTATCTAAGCCTTTGCAGACAGCCTCCTTATCTAAGTGCTTTTGACAGACATGCAGTGTAGTCAATCAGTGAAGACTCCTAAATAACTTCACGGGAGTGAGCACAATATTATCTATATGACACATGTGAACTAGCACAGTCTAACTGTGAAAAACTTTCAAAATGCTCTGAGCTAGGAGGTGGTTTTCAACTGTTTAGAAATCAGTTTGAGCCTAGCTATGTTTAGCTTTCAAAAATACCACCAAGGGAACAAAGCAAATTTGATGATAAAAGTAAATTGGAAAGTTGTTTAAAATTGCATGCCCTATCTGAATCATGAAAGTTTAGTTTTGACTTTACTGTCCCTTTAAGGTGGTCGAGCCATTTAATACTTCATATATCACACTCTTCATAATTTATACAACATTCAAAGGTTTAAAACAATTTAAAAATCATTGTGGATACAACATCATTAAAGCTATAAATTGAAAGAATTCAAGCTTTAGAGAATAAAATATAGCTATAAATATTAAAACTCAAACAGTAAATCCAGAATAAAGGAGTTAAGGTCGAATTCCAAATTCAAGCCAAGAGGGTAAAGTGTTCCTATTTCATGTATCATTTCAGCCTCCTTTGTCAGAATTTGTTTCTGATAATCCAATTCTCTCAATTAGTTTTTTTATTTTCTTAATCCCCCACCATGTTAAATCCTTTGTACTATTCTTGTGTACTTTCTTGAAATGCTCATACAATCGTGTATCTAGATTACCCTTTTCTATATTGTTCAGATTTTCTCTTATTCTTTCACGTACAGTTGTTGTTTCCCCTAAATACTGTTATTTACAAGAGCACTGGAGAATGTATAAAATGCCCTTATCAGTTCACCTAATGGTGTCTTTAAAGGGACAGTCTAGTCCAAAATAAACTTTCATGATTCAGATAGAGAATGTCATTTTAAACAATTTTCCAATTTACTTTTATCACCAATTTTGCTTTGTTCTCTTGGTATTCTTAATTGAAAGCTAAACCTAGGAGTTTCATATGTTAATTTCTAAGCCCTTGAAGGCCACCACTTCTCTCAGGGCATTTTGATAGTTTTTTACCACTAGAGGGTGTTAGTTCATGTGTGTCATATAGATAACACTGTGCTCATGCACGTGGAGTTCCAGGGAGCCAGCTCTAATTGGCTAAAATGGATGTTTGTCAAAAGAACTGAAATAAGGAGGCAGTTTGCAGAGGGTTAGATAGAAGGTAATCACAGAGGTAAAAAGTGTATTTATATAACTGTGTTGGTTATGCAAAACTATGGAATGGGTAATAAAGATATTATCTATCTTTTAAACAATAAAATTTCTGGTGTAGACTGTCCCTTTAATATCATATTGCTTACCACTGCTGGTGGATGTATGACTTAATTTTCTTACTAAATTCACACGCCTTGCAGCTATAACAAGAATAAGATCCATATCGTTTTTGTCCTCCTAAATCTACCAATTGTTTTTACCCCGCGTGACTCCAACCACGTGACACTCTAAATACCCGGAACAACAAGGGATCCAGGCGGAGTCAGGGCGGCAAGCAACAGTTACACCGCGTCCTCCCACTGCGAACATAGAGTCTGTTGAGTGAACGGATTACCCAGACTGGGGAGTAAGGTACGCGAAGTTATAAGTTTGGAGGTTTGGCAGCTCAGGAAGTTTGAAAGTTCACAAACTTTGAATTGCGCTAAATAACGCTGCCTTTAATATCATACTAATTTGGAGATATAACATTGTTTTGTCCTGTTTGTAACGTGAGAGGCTTGTCCGGACATATTCAGAACTTGAACTATTCCTGTATATAAAGGGTGGATACGAGCTCTATATACACTTATTTCAGTGCACAATCCTTGCACTTGTATGTTTTTTCTATACTATATTAATCAATTTTTAATATCTGGTGTATTACTTTGTGTGTGTCATAGTGACCGGTCACTGTAGTTATTTGTCTTTTTATAAATATATATATTTTAATTATAGTGTTGTGTGTATTTTTATCATTAATTTTTATCATTAGATTCAGGCATATATTTGTATTACTAGGATTACCTGCAGCTGTTTTAGCGCTTCTCGTTAACATTTTATTTTTTAATTATCCACTTCTAAGTCATAGGGGTGACTTTCCTAGGTAATTGAGAAGCTGTCAGGTAGTGAGGTGAACACAAGGGTTTAATACTTTTCTGGTTACATTTTGCACATAGCAGAATATGTTCAATGTATTTATAAATATATATTCCTATTTATATCTGTATTTATATATACGATATATAATCATGTGTATATATATATATATATATACATACAAGCATAGCTCTGCAATAGAGCGAATATAGCAATAAAGTGAGTCAGACTAATTTTTTTTTCTTCCCAGTGAATATAAAAGTTATATTTACACTATACTGTAGTCTATTAAGTGTGCAATAGCAATGCAATGACATCGGGTGGATTGATGTCCGCAGCCTCAGAGGCAGCGGACGAGCGGTCTTAAGACCGCTGCTTCTTAACTCCTGTTTCCGGCGAGCCTGAAGGCTCACACGGAAACAGATGCATTGGGGCCGATTGAGTGCTTCTTAAATCGGCCCCATTGTGTTGTCTATTTTGACCGATTCAGATATTTACAGTACACATTAAGAAGGAGAGGCAACATAAGAGGCTAGCAATATAGATATTTCGTATGGACATTAAAAACTTTAAGATTGTAATAAAATGTTAAATCATATACAGTAAAAGAAAACAAACTTTACAATATACTATCATTAATTATTTTACCCCCTTTTCCTGTAATTTAATTCTGAAAATTGTGTTCTTTCTAATTCCATACAGCCAAAGGTTGTACACTCTTGTGACCTATTTTAACTTTTTTAATTGTCCTTAGTAGAAATGGAAACCTAGGTTGCACCTACTGCTTTACTGCATATTATTTTCAGACTAATCTTTGCTTTAAATATATAATTTTATCTAAGATTCATTTAGGTTTACAAGGTGAGCACAAACAAAAGAACTTCAGCTATGAATAGAGCACAATCTGATATAACAAGTGAATGGTAAAAAGAAGTTTACCAGATAATGTTAACACTGCCCTCATTAGTTTAGTGTGACCTATACTTTGAATGTATAGCACAATGTACACTATTATCGCTCATATTCCAAGTGGAGATCTAAAGGGACATGAAACCTAAACATTTTCTTTTTTGATTCAGAGCGAGAATACAATTTTAAAAAGTTTCCAATTTACTTCTGTTATCAAATTTGCTTTGTTCCCATGATATTCTTTGTTGAAGAGATTAATAGGTAGGTGTCTGGATCACTTTATGGCAGTAAATAATCCACCCCATATGGGACCCATGTCACCTTTGAAAATGTGAGTTACTCTCATTTTTTTTCCAAGATATATATTGTTGGTGATTATTCATTGGGTAAGACTGACACTTTTTTTAGGTAAATTGGAAAATTAGAGGTGCCCAAAAAGGACTGTATAAACCTGGAATAAATCACACTTCTGTACCAACCAGTAATAACCCATCACAATACATCTTATAGGAACCAGTTGAAAGCTGTTTGTGCGTTTAGTCCATGGGGGCATATAGTAATTAATCTGTGTATCCAAGATGTTTCCAATTGTAGTAATCTTCTTCCTCTGTTTTCTTCTCTTCTCAAAGGAGGGACATGGTCTATCAAGATAACTATAAACTCAATACTGGATGTCCTTTGAAAAGGAAATGTTTTGCTATTGAGAGTCTATTGTACATCCACTTGCTGCCTGTCTGGTTGTCCTTCTATGATTGGCTAGTCTTATATGTATACAGTCTATTGATTTTTTCTTTATAATAAAGACCACATGCACAAATGATAAATTAGACCACATATTCTGTTTTACACATTAAAAAATGTTTTATTAGATATCTTTTGTTACTATGTGGATCTTGAAATGATTTAGTTGTCAACATGGAATTGCAATTAGGGCATCTCTACGCATCCTTTTCCATTTTGTAGCCATGCAATGTTCTGTTCATAGCTTTTTATTTGGCATGTGCATACTAATACATCCCTAAGGATTTTATTTCTTCTGTATGCAATACATGGAGCATCCATGTGTTAAAAAGGTATATAGTTATCTACATTAATAATGTCCCATTGTGTCATGATTATTTCAGCCAGTTGTGAGCTATAGTTGTCAAATTTAAGCACAGGGGTCATCCTATCTTCAATTTACAAAGTAACATAGTAACATAGTAGATGAGGTTTAAAAAAGACAGAAGTCCACTGAGTTTATTCTTAATTTATTCACAATAAAAGCGATAGGCTTAATCTATCTGTCTGATGAATCTATTCTCTATGTAGGTTAACACCTATAAATCTTCCTTTCATTGTAATCAAGGTTCACAAAGGCTAATTTAGGATTTTTGAGATCACAGCAATTCTGGCTTAAATGTGTTATTTGTTCGCGAGTTTTTTAAGCCAATCTTCTGTCTTTTCATTTGTTAGTCTAGGCTGTTCTAAGGTGTCTATTTGCACTCTAACCTCCTGCATTAACCTTACGACCTCTTTAATCACCAGCAGTGTCAGGTCCTATTTAATATCTTACTTAATTTTACACAGGAATCAGCAATATTTCTCCCAATTGTGGGGACATTTTTCATTCTAAAACCGTTTTGTATGAGTTGTTTTCGGTGGTATTCAGATATTGGCCATGCAATTCTAAATCTACAAAAAAGTAGTTATTTAATTAAATAATTGAGTAGAGGTTATGTGGTGCGTATCGACTAAAGGGGTTGCAAACAGAAGTTCACTAGCATCAGTTTCTGTAAATGTAAAACTACCTTGTGAGATTTAGCGCACCTGCAATAGCTGACATGCGAATGTTTGTACACCCTACAATCTCACTTAAACGCGCAAATATTACTTTCAACTTGTAATATGAGCCCAAGAATAACAGCACTATTAATTGCCCGCAAGCGATTTGCACATTAGTGACAATATTTTTGCACTACTTGTAATCTGGGCCTTTGGGGCCGATTTTACAAGGGCTGAATGGCCCTGAACTGTTTCCATGCGAGCCTTCAGGCTCGCTTTAAACTCATACGCCTCCTCTGAGACGGCAGACATCAAGCTGCCCGATCGCATACGATCGGGTTGATTGACACCCCCTGCTAGCTGCCAATCTGCAGGGAGCGGCATTGCACAAGCAGTTCACCAGAACTGCTTGTGCAATGATAAATTCAGACAGTGAATGCTGTCGGCATTTATCGATGTGCGACGGACATGATCTGCTACAGCGCACCATGTCCGCTAGCACTTTGTTAAATCGGCGGCTTTGTGTTTAATTTGCTTTTAAATCTGATAATAAAACATTTTAAATGATCAATTTGGGGACCACATCCCTTTTTTGGAAAATAAATAAAAATAAATAGATAAACATGTTTGTCATAAACAAGAATAAAAAATATCAGAACGCAGAATATTCATAAGAAATGTAAGGAATAAAAGTCTTGTTTTTCAAAGCATAAATTGTTATTTCTAGAAAAAAACATTGCTAGTCTTAATTATTTGCATTTCTTAATCTTGCAGAAATACATTTTTAATGTATTTTGTAAACAAACTATGATAATTTAAGAATTTTGTATTAAAGGATTAATTAAAAATCTTGACAGGTACTGATATGAATTCTTCTTTTTTTTCTCCCCAGAACTTCTTTTATAAAACATTTGTTGCATAATGTTTGAATCTCATTTGTAGGCAGCTTGGTGATATTACTTTTGCATACAATTTGCATACATTTTTATCATGCAATGTTCCTTTATACTTCTGAGATGCAAAACAGCTATTCAAAGAATTAAATATTGTAAGAAGGAAAATTTCTTTAGTATCTCTCTGTTCTCATACCTGGAAAAAATGAGTAGTCAAGTTTGTAAGGTAAATTAAGCAACTGGAAATAGAGTATATTTTTTCCTTTTATAGTTTGTTAGTTTGTAGATGTCTGTCTGTCTCT
The DNA here is from genome assembly GCF_027579735.1 of Bombina bombina. Taxonomy (NCBI): domain Eukaryota; kingdom Metazoa; phylum Chordata; class Amphibia; order Anura; family Bombinatoridae; genus Bombina; species Bombina bombina. The sequence continues at coordinate 96,851,929 of NC_069502.1, read as the reverse complement.
ATATCTATGTCTGTCTGTCTCTATATCTATCTTTCTATCTATCTATCTATCTATCTATCTATCTATATATATACAGGGAGTGCAGAATTATTAGGCAAATGAGTATTTTGACCACATCATCCTCTTTATGCATGTTGTCTTACTCCAAGCTGTATAGGCTCGAAAGCCTACTACCAATTAAGCACATTAGGTGATGTGCATCTCTGTAATGAGAAGGGGTGTGGTCTAATGACATCAACACCCTATATCAGGTGTGCATAATTATTAGGCAACTTCCTTTCCTTTGGCAAAATGGGTCAAAAGAAGGACTTGACAGGCTCAGAAAAGTCAAAAATAGTGAGATATCTTGCAGAGGGATGCAGCACTCTTAAAATTGCAAAGCTTCTGAAGCGTGATCATCGAACAATCAATCGTTTCATTCAAAATAGTCAACAGTGTCGCTAGAAGCGTGTGGAAAAACCAAGGCGCAAAATAACTGCCCATGAACTGAGAAAAGTCAAGCGTGCAGCTGCCAAGATGCCACTTGCCACCAGTTTGGCCATATTTCAGAGCTGCAACATCACTGGAGTGCCCAAAAGCACAAGGTGTGCAATACTCAGAGACATGGCCAAGGTAAGAAAGGCTGAAAGACTACCACCATTGAACAAGACACACAAGCTGAAATGTCAAGACTGGGCCAAGAAATATCTCAAGACTGATTTTTCTAAGGTTTTATGGACTGATGAAATGAGAGTGAGTCTTGATGGGCCAGATGGATGGGCCCGTGGCTGGATTGGTAAAGGGCAGAGAGCTCCAGTCCAACTCAGATGCCAGCAAGGTGGAGGTGGAGTACTGGTTTGGGCTGGTATCATCAAAGATGAGCTTGTGGGGCCTTTTCGGGTTGAGGATGGAGTCAAGCTCAACTCCCAGTCCTACTGCCAGTTTCTGGAAGACACCTTCTTCAAGCAGTGGTACAGGAAGATGTCTGCATCCTTCAAGAAAAACATGATTTTCATGCAGGACAATGCTTCATCACACGCGTCCAAGTACTCCATAGCGTGGCTGGCAAGAAAGGGTATAAAAGAAGAAAATCTAATGACATGGCCTCCATGTTCACCTGATCTGAACCCCATTGAGAACCTGTGGTCCATCATCAAATGTGAGATTTACAAGGAGGGAAAACAGTACACCTCTCTGAACAGTGTCTGGGAGGCTGTGGTTGCTGCTGCACGCAATGTTGATGGTGAATAGATCAAAACACTGACAGAATCCATGGATGGCAGGCTTTTGAGTGTCCTTGCAAAGAAAGGTGGCTATATTGGTCACTGATTTGTTTTTGTTTTGTTTTTGAATGTCAGAAATGTATATTTGTGAATGTTGAGATGTTATATTGGTTTCACTGGTAAAAATAAATAATTGAAATGGGTATATATTTGTTTTTTGTTAAGTTGCCTAATAATTATGCACAGTAATAGTCACCTGCACACACAGATATCCCCCTAAAATAGCTATAACTAAAAACAAACTAAAAACTACTTCCAAAACTATTCAGCTTTGATATTAATGAGTTTTTTGGGTTCATTGAGAACATGGTTGTTGTTCAATAATAAAATTAATCCTCAAAAATACAACTTGCCTAATAATTCTGCACTCCCTGTATATATCTTTTTGTCTCTATATCTATATCTATGTCGGTCTGTCTATCTATCTCTCTATCTAAATGTCTATCTTTCTCTATATCTATGTCTGTCTGTGTATCTCTATATCTAGGTCTGTCTAGCTCTGTATCTATATCTATATCTATATACATATATATATATATATGTCTATGTATCTATATCTATGTCTGTATCTATATCTATGTCTATATCTATGACTATATCTATCATCTATCTATCTTTATATCTATATATTTGTCTATCTATCTTTATATTTATGTCTGTCTATGTCTGTCTTTCTATCTATCCACCTTAGACTACTTACAGTATCCCACAAAAGTGAGTACACCCCTCACATTTTTGTAAATATTTTATTATATTTTTTCTTGTGACATTACTGAAGAAATGACACTTTGGTACAATGTAAAGTAGTAAGTGTACAATCGGTATAACAGTGTAAATTTACTGTCCCTTCAAAATAACTGAACACACAGCCAATAATGTCTTAACTGTTGGCAACAAAAGTGAGTACACCCCTAATTGGAAATGTCTAAATTGGGTCCAAAGTGTCAATATTTTGTGTGGCCACCATTATCACCATTATTTTCCAGCACTGCCTTAACCCTCTAGGAAATGGAGTTCACCAGAGCTTCACAGATTGCCACTGGAGTCCTCTTCCACTCCTCCATGAAAACATCACAGAGCTGGTGAATGTTAGAGCCTAAAATATACGTTTAAGGTATTTCCCCTCCTTTCCACTTCCTATTGATATTTAAGCTCACTTCCTACTAAGTTTGTTGCCTGATAATTGAAGCTTTTTCACACAGGTGATCCGTGTTGATTTGCATATGTTTTTGTTGACCTGCATCGCTACTACTCTCTTTTCGGAGATCCAGTTACCTCTGCTAACCCACCTGTGGACCGCAGCTGCATATTCTCCGATCCTTCATCAGCTCTGTCAGCTGTTCCTGCTCTGAGTAAAGCCCAATTCAGCCTCTGTTTAGCAGCGGAGCAAAACCTAACCGGATCCTCAAGCTCCTCCTTCCAGCTCCTCAGACAGCACGCTAGCTACACGAGTGTTTCCAAACACACATCAAAAAGTACTCGAGTTCTCTCTCAACTCTTACCTGGAACATAACTAAGCTAAGATACTGTAAGCGTTATTGTATTCTTCTGTGTCCACTTTTCATAAGACTGTACCGTTGCATTTGTTTGCTTAGTTATTCCGTATTATCAGGAGATCTGTGGAGTTATGCTAATTCTATGCAAATATTACATCCGAGTGAACTACTCACCTACAAGTTCTTAGATCTATCTCAGGATATGTCAAGCTAATATTTTGGTTATAATCAATGTGTACGCTGTAACATTTAACTAACCACATCTTAATGCCTCATTCACATATCTACTCCAAAGGAAACAACAGAAATTCACAACCATCACCTCTCTGCCTAAATCTGGGTTTAATTTCATATGTTCTAACCCAAACAAAGCAGTCATTACCATTACCATAGTAATTGCTCATTCTATTACACCCATTTATACTAAATATGTTATCTGGGTATATATATAAGAGCCACAAACCCTGGTTTTTACTAACCAGCACATTCTGAATATAATCCTTAATGAATCATCACAGAGCCCTTGCACTCCCCCACCTTCCGTTTGAGGATGGCCCACAGATGCTCAATAGGGTTTAGGTCTGGAGACATGCTTGGCCAGTCCATCACCTTCTTTAGCAAGGCAGTGGTCATCTTGGAGGTGTGTTTGGGGTCATTATCATGTTGGAATACTGCCCTGCGGCCCAGTCTCCAAAGGGAGGGGCTCATGCTCTGCTTCAGTATTTCACAGTACATGTTGGCATTCATCTTTCCCTCAATGAAGTGTAGCTCCCCAGTACCAGCAGCACTCATGCAGGCCCAGACCATGACACTCCCAACACCATGATACTCAGCATGTGCACTCAACTTCTTTGGTCGACTATGGCAAGGCCTGTTTTGAGTGGAACCTGTCCTGTGAAACCGCTGTATGGTCTTGCCCACCGTGCTGCAGCTCAGTTTCAGGGTCTTGGCATTCTTCTTATAGCCTAGGCCATCTTAATGTAGAGCAACAATTTTTTTTTCAGATCCTCAGAGAGTTCTTTGCCATGAGGTGACATGTTGAACTTCCAGTGACCAGTATGAGAGAGTGTGAGAGCGATAACACCAAATTTAACACACCTGTAACACTAACAAGTCACATGACACTGGGGAGGGAAAATCGCTAATTGGACACAATTTGGACATTTCCACTTAGGGGTGTACTCACTTTTGTTGCCAACAGTTTAGACATTAATGGCTGTGTGTTGAGTTATTTTAAGGGGACTGCAAATGTACACTGTTATACAGGCTGTACACTCACTATTTTACAAAGTGTCATTTCTTCAGTGTTGTCACATGAAAAGATATAATAAAATATTGACAAAAATGTGAGGGGTGTTCCAAGAACATAGGGCAATGAGTTCAATTCCTGAAGTTATGCAAACAGTTCCTCGAACCTTCCATTGTAGACTCTCTCATGCAACTGTAAGTGAAGATGCCGAGCTCCTAAGACCACTGCTTCTTAAGGGACATTAAACAGCTGAGTACAGTAGGAGGTTACAAATTACCATGCTATTTTTGTCCCTCCTTTGCTTGCAGCTATCTTCAAAGTTGTTTTTTCTATTATAACCCCTTATAATTATCAGTTATTGAAGCTCTGCATCTTTACACTGGGTCCCGCCATCTTGGAGTATATATTTGTTATCTAACTTTTAAACTACAAAAAACTGCAAAAATATAATGATTCCACTCTCTATTATGTGAGCTAAACTAAAGTGCAAGATAAAGCTGTCAAAAAAACAGATCTTTAAAAGTGCACTGCTTCTGTCACAGGATGTAACAATGTGCGAGCTACAAGATGGCGGCCCCCAGAATAAAATGCAGAGCTTTAGCTGCTCGATTCTCTAATGAGTTAAAATAAGAGAATGGCTTTAAATAGAGCAGCAGGAGGAGGGAAAACAATAGTATGGTAAGTAGTAACTTTCAAGTAAAGAAAGATTTCCTTCAGGTGTAAAAATATTTATAAAACTTTATTCTTTCTTTTTAAAATATAAGCTTAAGGGGCTGATTTATTAAGGGCCAAATGGCCCCTAATGCTGATGTTTCCGCGTGAGCCTTCAGGCTCACCGGAAACAGGAGTTAAGAAGCAGCGGTCTTAAGACCGCTGCTCCTTAACTCGTATGCCACCTCTGAGGCGGCGTAAGCAATTAGCCAGTTGTGTACGATTGGGTTGATTGACACCCCCTGCTAGTGGCCGTGAATCTGCAGGGGGTGGCATTGCATAAGCAGTTCACCAGAACTGCTTGTGCAATGTTAAATGCCAACAGCGTATGCTGTCGGCATTCAGTGATGTCAGCCAGACAGTGATAAATCATCCCCTAAACATCTTTGTTCCAGAGACGAGAGGCGAGTTAGACGGGTGACTCTATAAGGATCCGGCCTGCATCTTTTGCACTTATTATTGCTGCACCAAATGTGAGTGTATTTTTTTATTTCACCCCAACAAGTGATATTTGACTGTTTTACGCAATGAGGTGCCTTCTCTGATTTCTTTATAGGATTTTACGAAGTGGAAGACCAGACATTTTGAGGAGAGCATCCTGAACCATCTACTTATATAGCTGGTGTATACTACCATCATTCGAACTATTAATATTAACATTGCCATATATGGTTTCATTTACTTTTGTTTTACTTTGTATTAGGCACACCTATTTACAGACTGTGGTTAAGGTAAATTGTAGTGGGTGCATTTCCTTTTCTTATAATAGTTCACTTGTTTCATAAAGTTTACATAATTGCAATTTGTGTGTTCATAATCTATTGGATATAGTTCACTTTTAATATGATGATCATTTATTACCTTGCCTTTTTTCCAGATTATATATATATCACATCAAAATATTTGCTCATTTATATATGACCTTACATTGGTATTATGGTTTTACATTTTAATTTTCAATGGACAAAGCTAAATCATAAACATAATCGGCTAGATTACGAGTTTGGCGTTAGCCTTAAAAAGCAGCGTTAAGGGGTCCTAACGCTGCTTTTTAACGCCTGCTGGTATTACGAGCCTGGCAGGTACAGGTGTACCGCTCAATTTTCTTCTGCGACATTTCCATACCACAAATCCCCTTACATCAATTGCGTATCCTAACGCTGGTATTACAAGTCTTGGAAGAAGTGAGCGGTACAGCCTCTACCTCCAAGACTCCTAGCGCATATAAAAGTCAGTAGTTAAGAGTTTTATGGGCTAACACTGGAACATAAAATCTTAACTAAAGTGCTAAAAAGTACACTAACACCCATAAACTACCTATTAACCCCTAAACCGAGGCCCCCCGACCGGACATCTCCGCCACCTACATTATACCTATGAACCCCTAATCTGCTGCCCCTAACATCGACGACACCTACATTATATTTATTAACCCCTAATCTGCCACCCCCAACGTCGCCGCCACCTAACTACAATTATTAACCCCTAATCTGCCGCCACCAATGTCGCTGCTACTATATTAAATGTATTAACCCCTAAACCTAAGTCTATCCCTAACCCTAACACCCCCCTAACTTAAATCTATTTTTAATAAATCTAAATAAAATTACTATAATTAAATAAATTATTCCTATTTAAAACTAAATACTTACCTATAAAATAAACCCTAAGATAGCTACAATATAACTAATACTTACATTGTAGCTATTTTAGGATTTATTTTTATTTTACAGGCAAGTTTGTATTTATTTTAACTAGGCACAATAGTTATTAAATAGTTATTAACTATTTAATAACTACCTAGCTAAAATAAATACAAAAGTACCTGTAAAATAAACCCTAACCTAAGTTACATTTACACCTAACACTACTCTATAATTAAATTAATTACCTAAACTACCTACAATTAAATACAATTAAATTAAATAAACTAAATTACGAAAAAAAAACCCACTAAATTACAGAAAAAAAGAAATTACAATATTTTAAACTAATTACACCTAATCTAATCCCCCTAATAAAATAAAAAAGCCCCCCAAAATAATAAAATTCCCTACCCTACACTAAATTACAAATAGCCCTTAAAAGGGCCTTTTGCGGGGCATTGCCCCCAAAGTAATCAGCTCTTTTACCAGCCCTTAAAAGTGCTTTTTGCGGGGCATTGCCCCAAAGTAATCAGCTCTTTTACCTGTAAAAAAAGAAATACAATACCCCCCAACATTACAACCCACCACCCACACACCCCAACTCTAAAACCCACCCGATCCCACCTAACACTACCCAATTGAAGATCACCCTACCTTGAGCCGTCTTCACCCAGCCGGGCACCAATGGTCATTCGATGGGGCAGAAGAGGACATCCGGACTGGCAGAGGTCTTCATCCTATCCAGGCAGAAGAGGACATCCGGACCAGCAGACATCTTCATCCAAGCAGCATCTTCTATCTTCATCCATCCGACGAGGAACGGCTCCATCTGAAAGACCTCTGGCACATCCTTCTAGGCCGACGACTACCCGACGAATGGCTGTTCCTATAGATAACGTCATCAAAGATGGCGTCCCTCGAATTCCGATTGGCTAATAGGATTCTATCAGCCAATCGGAATTAAGGTAGGAAAAATCCGATTGGTTGATTTAATAAGCTAATCGGATTGAAGTTCAATCGTCGGATGGATGAAGATAGAAGATGCCGCTTGGATGAAGATGTCTGCCGGTCCGGATGTCCGGATTGGTGCCCGGCTGGGTGAAGATGGCTCAAGGCAGGGTAATCTTCAATGTGGTAGTGTTAGTTTTTTTTTAAGGGGGGATCTGGTGGTTTTTAGAGTAGGGGTGTGTGGGTGGTGGGTTGTAATGTTGGGGGGGTATTGTATTTCTTTTTTTTTACAGGTAAAAGAGTTGATTACTTAAGGGCTATTTGTAATTTAGTGTAGGGTAGGGAATTTTATTATTTTGGGGGGCTTTTTTATTTTATTAGGGGGATTAGAATAGGTGTAATTAGTTTAAAATATTGTAATTTCTTTTTTATTTTCTGTAATTTAGTGGGGGTTTTTTCCGTAATTTAGTTTATTTAATTTAATTGTATTTAACTGTAGGTAGTTTAGGTAATTACTTTAATTATAGAGTAGTGTTAGGTGTAATTGTAACTTAGGTTAGGGTTTATTTTACAGGTAAATTTGTACTTATTTTAGCTAGATAATAATAACTATTTAATAGCTATTGTACCTAGTTAAAATAAATACAAAGTTGCCTGTAAAATAAAAATAAATCCTAAAATAGCTACAATGTAAGTATTAGTTATATTGTAGCTATATTATTGTTTATTTTATAGGTAAGTATTTAGTTTTAAATAGGAATAATTTATATAATTATAGAAATTTTATTTAGATTTATTAAAAATAGATTTAAGTTAGGGGGGTATTAGGGTTAGACTTAGGTTTAGGGGTTAATACATTTAATATAGTAGCGGCAATGTTGGGGGCGGCAAATTATGGGTTAATAATTGTAGGTAGGTTGCGGCGATGTTAGGGACGGCAGATTAGGGGTTAATAACAAATTTTATAGTGTTTGCGAGGCGGGAGTGCGGCGGTTTAGGGGTTAATACATTTATTATAATGGCGGCGATGTCCGGTCGGCAGATTAGGGGTTAATAATTTTAGGTAGGTGGCGGCGACATTGGGGGCGGCAGATTAGGGGTTAATAAATATAATGTAGGTGTCGGAGATGTTAGGGGCAGCAGATTAGGGGTTCATAGGGATAATGTAGGTGGTGGCGGTGTCCGGAGCGGCAGATTAGGGGTTAATAATATAATGCAGGTGGCAAGGATGTCGGGGGCAGCAGATTAGGGGTTAATAAGTGTAAGGTTAGGGGTGTTTAGACTTGGGGTTCATGTTAGGGTGTTAGGTGTAGACTTAGAAAGTATTTTCCCATAGGAAACAATGGGGCTGCGTTAGAAGCTGAACGCTGCTTTTTTTGCAGGTGTCTCAGCCCCATTGTTTCCTATGGGGAAATCGTTCACGAGCACATTTTAGCCAGCTTACCGCTACCGTAAGCAACGCTGGTATTACAGGGAGAAGTGGCGCTAAATTTGCTCAACGCTCACTTTTCTGAGGCTAACACAGCCATTCAGAAAACTTGTAATACCAGCGTTGTTTAAAGTGAGCGCTGGAAAAAAAAGGCAAGTTTTTACCGACAAAACTCGTAATCTAGCCGAATGTTATTTATTTATATTGTATAGTATTTGGTAATTTCTCTCAATCCTATTTATGTCTTATGGTTTAACTAGGGAACTATTCAGTGCATACATCATCAATAAAAGAAACAGGGTATTATCAACTTATCTTTTCAGACCCTTGTTACTGTAATTCTACCCAGCTGTTTAACATCCCTTTAAGCTATCTGCCACATCTGACCTGTTGCATTTAAAAAGTCCCTACTGATTCACCAGGTAGATTAGCAAGCCCTGCTTGATTGTACGGAGCAGAAGGAAGGATTTTGCTTGTGCAATGGCAAATGCTGCTTTTCTAGTCCCAAATGCAGATTAACAAATTTCCTAGCTGGGAACCTTGTTCAACCGCAGTTTAAAAAATGTGAGCCATAGGGGTAAATGTATTATTGTGCGGATGGACATGATACGATGTAGCGTATCATGTCTGCCGCACATCGATAAATGCCGACAGCATAGGCTGTCGGACGGCATTTATTATTGCACTAGCAGTTCTGGTGAACTGCTGGTGCAATACCGCCCCCTACAGATTCCCGACCAAATCGTCCGCTAGCAGGGGGTGTCAATCAACCTGATCATATTTGATCAGGATGATTGCTGTCCGCAACCTCAGAGGTGGCCGAAAAGTTAAGGAGCATCGGTTTTAGGACGGAACTGGAGCGGAGTGGGTCGGAAGCAGCATCCGCTGCTTCATAAATCGACCCCATAATCTCAAGATGGAGGGTAGTGGGTTCTGTAGTAATTTGTGGAAGCAAATATGTTACTATCTATCCAGCCATTTATGTTTGTCTGTTTTCCTTCTGTTTATGTTGTACTACAAAATAATGGGGAAATGTGTATTAAGAATAAGAAGAATACTGTAGAACACCACCATAAGCTGAGAGTGGTAGCTTTTCTCACTATGCTTAGAGATTTCAGGGAACCTGCTATAGTTTGACGTGCATACCTAAACTTATTTAAATAAACTTTCTTTGTTCTCTTTGTATCATTTGTTGAAAGCATACCTAGGTACTACTGGGCGCTAGCTGCTGATTGGTGGCTACACATATATGCCACTTTTGTTTGGCTCACCTGATAATTCAGCTATCTCCCAGTAGTGCATTGCTGCTCCTTCAACAAGGTTAACAAGAGAATGAAGCAAATTTGACAACAAAAGTAAGTTGGAAATTTGTTTAAAATTGTATGCTCTGAATCATGAAAGAAAAAGATTTGAGTAATGAATTTTACAGCGAAGGACAACATTTTTTTAAACAGAATAAAATAAAGTGGGCTTTTTAAATTTATATGTTGAAGTTAATAGTCATTAATGACTTTTAAATAAATACTCATCCTTTAAACCAGGCAGAAAGCATAGGTCAGGAGCATGCAGAATAGGCAAGGATAAGAGGTGGACAGAAGCCTTTTTCTGGGCTGTACCACTCACTATGAATTTGAAGAATTAAGCTGTTGAACTGTGAGGGAGCCCAGCTAAGGAGTATACGCAGGGAACCTAGTTTTCAACATGGCTACACCTATTGTTTTGTGAACATTTAAACATGATTTCAATATTTAAGCAACTAATATAACTTTAAACACAACGTATGCATATGCTCTATCTAGCATTTATTTAGTATTGGATGCATAATGGGGATAAATTGGAATGTTACTTGAAAAATAGAGATTAGGAATCACGATAAACTAATAAATGATACCTTTCTAAGAAAAACAATGATATTTATGATATAAAATGATAGATTCTTCAGACTATCACAGGTCAACACTGCATTTAAAAAATGGTTAGTCAGTCAGGTGAACGGGCCCTTATTACACATATGAGGAAACAAGGTCACAATAATAGCTATGTGTGTGTCCACGTTCATGGTATGTGGAATTCAGAGGACAAACATAGCCACATGGGACATGCAAATATTCTAAAAAAAAACTGCCTTAGGAGAAGTTCATTAAGTAGCTACGGTTTTATCTTTAAGGGGTTAGTGTCTGCTGATGGTGTCTTTATTTGCAGTACTGTAAATCATGGTCTATCAGAGCAGTGCAATCTTCTAGATAATTCTCACTGAAGCGATTGGGGTCATTATACGTAAGGGAATGTGCAAGGGTATAGAAGGACGGTGTTGTACAAGACACTCAGGAAACTCCGTTCTATTTTTAATGGCGCAAGGAACTGTTTCATTTCAGTTTTGAGCTCATTAAAGGGACATATAACCCAACGTTTTTCTTTCATGATTCAGATAGAGCATGCGGTTTTAAGCAACTTTCCAATTTACTTCTTTTATCAAATTTTCTTCATTATTTGGTATTTTTTTGTTGAAAAGTTATCTATTTGCAAGGGCACTAGGTAGCGGCACTATTTCCTGCCATGTAATGCGCCAAACACCTACCTAGTAATCTCTTCCGATACCATGAAGAACAAAGAAAATTTGTTAATAGTAGCAAAGTTTAAACTTTTTTTTATCCTTTTATTTATCATTGCACAAGCATTTCTGGTGAACTGCTTGTGCAATGCCGCCCCCTGCTCATTCATTGCCAATCGGCCACAATCATCCTGATTGTATTGGTTCGGGATGATAGCAGTCCGCCACCTAAAGGGTGGCAGACGAGTTAAGGAGCAGTGGTCTTAAGACTGCTGCTTCTTAACTTCTGTTTGTGCGGAAAAAACAGCATCCGCTGCTTAGTAAATATACCGCAACGTCTGAATCCCAAAATCTTTTTTTTAGGTTTAATATCCCTTAAATATTTATTTTATGTTAATAATATTGTTTATTGTGTCTGTCCTTATGAGTGCAAAGCACATATTACATGAATGTTATAATACATACAGCTAGAATGTAGAGCATCTAGTTTTTACTGAACTAAATAGTAAATGGGGAAGTAAGGGATAAAAAGCATAATGGTAAAAACCACCATTGCTTACATTCCCACCTAACAACCATACTGAAATAAATACAAGACAAACAGCTTGGAAGCAGACCATGAACATGGCCACGTTTATTAAGTTAGGCGACAAAGATCATTTTTAATAAAGTTTTGTAATTTAGAAAACAAGGTAGCGGCAACTAAGTTCCCTAAAAAATATAAACCCCAAATACACAGAGGTCATCGCCCTTATAGGTTTATTGTAAAGCCCCTGCTGAGCTTTGCCCTTTAAAAATTAGTGGGATAGACCATTAGAGATTTATGGTCATCAGGCCTGTGGGGAGAGGCACCACAAGCTTCGAATTGCAGATCATGCGCCTCCCATTAGCTAGACCATACCCCTATGGACCCACACATTGATCTGGGCCATGACCCCACTATGCACCCCAAAGGAGGAGCCAAAAATTACAGATTTGGCCTTAGAAAGGCTAGCTTGATTAACCATGTCCCAGCCAAAGCAACTGTAGCCACTCTAGAGGCTGCCAACAACTCGGTGCTGCCCCAACTGCTCCTCTAATAAAAAAACACAAACCACGCTCAAAGAGGAAGAGATCTAAACCCCCCACAACATTGTGTTGCAACTACCTGCTAGCCTCACATTACAGTAAGGTAGGTTAACCCGTAGGGCGTTACAAGAACAATTGTTCCTTACACTATTATTATAACAATGGCTTCATGCATCTTATATCAATATAATAAAATGTTTTTAAAGGCTTGATTCTAAAACACACAACGTTTAGGATGTTCTATGCTCCCTTAATCAGATGTAAAAAACAATACCTTCAAGCATATAAAGTATGTACCCTACTCTAAATATACTGTGTGTTCATTAATAAGCCATATAAACTTAATTGGAAATACAATAAGAGCGTTTAGCTACATTCTAAGCACAAACACAAGCTAAGGATAGGTTCCATTAGACAAATACCCTGGATCAATTCTCTCTGTTGTTTTAGGATACTAGATGAAGAGGAACAATGTTTTATATCTTGTAGAGAAGTAGCAGACATCAGTTTTTCAATGGTGTTTGGCACATTCATATTTCAAAGGAACTTATGTTGATATTGCTGGCTTAATTACTTTAGTCACATTGAAACTGAACAATGGATAGTCCACACAGCTTTAACTTACTAACATAGGCACTGGTTTCTGTGTTTGGTACTTTTGATTTCCAGCAGTTTCACATCAAACAGCACCTATTGGCTTAAGTGACATAGAGCTGGTAGTTAGCCAGTAAGGGGCTGAGACTGGACATTTGGCCAGGTTTAACTTGCCTACCATGATGACCTGAGCTCCACTGAGAGCATTTTAATTTTGACTCCATTTATAAGCAATACATAATCATACACCTACAGTAATTTGTTTGCCTGGCCTTTCTTCTGCTGTTGTGAATTTACAGTATCTTGGGCACATAGTGCTCAGTGTCACAGGCAGTCACTTCCCCATTGGTCTCATTATTTTTGGCAATTGAGTGTTCCTGAGGAGGCAGCTCTGCAATATGCTTGTCTATGTTAAAAACAGTTGGATAAACATTGCTGGTATTTCATCTTTCTTCTATCAGTCAGGTAGATTACGAGTTGTGCGTTCATCTTTTAACACTGAAAAAATGGTCATTTCAGCATTAAAACAGCAATGCAGCCATTACAAGTCTTGTCGGTATAGCTGTACCACAAGCCTTTTAGCCTGTAATGCAACGTCAGTCCCGCACTCGTGAAAATGACGTTTTTTCATGGGACTTCCATAGCGCAGTCTTTATGAGTTTTGCATTGAGGCTAAAAAGCTTGCGTTACACTCTATAACGACAAGATCCATAACGTACGCCATCTGAGAGCAGTAGTTATGAGTTTTACGCAACAAAACTGTTACATAAAACTCATAACTAAGTGTTACAAAGTACACTAACACCCATAAACTACCTATCAACCCCTAAACCGAGGCCCTCCCGCATTGCAAATTCTATATTAAAGTTATTACCCCTAATCGGCCGTTCCCAACATCACCGCCACTAATAAAATATTTAACCCCTATTTCGCCACTCCCCGACATTGTCACCACTATAATAAAGTTATTAACCCCTAAACCGCTGCCCTTCCACATTGCAAACACTATTTATATATTATTAACCCCTAATCTGCAGTCCGCCCACATCGCCCCCACTATACTAAAGTTATTAACCCCTAGACCGCTGCCACTATAATAAACCTATTAACCCCTAAACCGTAAGCCCCCCACAAGGAAATATACTAAATTAAACTATTAACCCCTAAACGGAAAGCCCCCCACATCGCAATAAACTAATTTAAACTAGTAACCCCTAAACCTAACGCCCCCCTAACTTTATATTAAAATTACAATTTCCATATCTTAAATTAAGTTAAAACTTATCTGTCAAATTAAAAAAAATAAGTTTAAAATAACAATTAAAATAATATAACTATTTAACTAAAATTAAACTATCTACCAATTAAGAAAACTAAAATACACATTAAAAAAATCCTAACACTACTATAAAAATTGCAAAGTATCTAATTACAAAAAGTAAAATATACTAAATAACAAAAAATAACAAAAACTAAATTACAAAAAATGACAAACAAAATTATCAAACATAAAAAAGAATTACACCTAATCTAATAGTCCTAAAAAAAATAAAAAAGCCCACCCTAGCCTACAATAAACTACCAATAGCCCTTAAAAAGGCTTTTTGTAGGTCATTGTCCTAAGTTAAACAGCTCTTTTACCTGTAAAAAAAAAAAATACAAAGACCCCCCAAAAGTAAAACCCACCACCCAAACAACCCCCCAAAATAAAAAAACTATCTTGAACAAAAACCTAAGCTACCCATTGCCCTGAAAAGGGCATTTAGCTTTTTTGCATTGCCCTGAAAAGGCTATTTAGCTTATTTAAGAAAAGCCGAAACCCTAAATTAAAAACAAAAGATCCACTTACAGTTTCTGAAGTCCGGACATCCAGGCGGTGAGAAGTCTTCATCCAGGCGCCGAGGTCTTCATCCATCCAGACGGCGTCTTCTATCTTCATCCCGGCGATGTGGAGCGGGTCTATCCTGAAGACATCCGGCACGGAGCATCCTCTTCATACGGCCGCCATATACTGAATCTTCAATGCAAGGTACGCAATTCAAAATGGCATCCCTTGCATTCCTATTGGCTGATTTGATTTTGGAAATTTAAATCACCCAATAGGATGAGAGCTATTGAAATTCTATTGGCTGTTCAAATCAGCCAATAGGATGAGAGCTACTGAAATTCTATTGGCGGATTTGAACAGCCAATAGAATTTCAGAAGCTCTCATCCTATTGTCCATACAAATGCCCTTTTCAGGGCAATGGGTAGATTAGGCTTTACTTTATTTTTATTTTGTGGGTTTGGGGGGTGGGGGTTTGTATACTGTTAGGTGGTGTTGGTTTTTCTTTTGTAGAAAATGAGCTGATATCTTTAGGGCAATGCCCTACAAAAGGCCCTTTGGTAGTTTATTATAGATTAGGGTTTTTTATTTTGGGGTGTTTTTTTTAAAGGGTATTAGAATAGTAATAATTTGTATTGTTTTGAATAATTTTGTTTGTTATTTTTTGTAATGGTGTTTTTTTTATTTTTTGTAATTTTAGTGTTTTTTATTTTTTGTAATGGTAGGTTTTAGTGTAAGGCAGCTTAGGTTTTATTTCACAGGTAAGTTTGTATTTATTTTAACTAGGTAATTAGTAAATAGTTAATAACTATTTACTAACTAGTCTACCTAGTTAAAATAAAAATAAATAAATACAAACTTACCTGTGAAATTAAAAGAAAACCTAAGCAGCTACAATATAACTATTAGTTACATTGTAGCTAGCTTAGCTTTTATTTCACAGGTATGTATTTAGTTTTAAATAGGTATTATTTTGTTAATGATTGTAACTTTAATTTATGTTAAAGTTAGGGGGTGATAGGGTTAGGGTTACATTAGGGTTAGGGTTACATTAGGGTTAGGTTTATGGGTAAATAGTTTAATTTAATTTTTTTGCGATGTGGGGAGCTGGCGGTTTAGGGGTTAATAGGTTTATTTAGTGGTAGTGATGTGGGAGGCCAGAGGTTTAGGGGTTAATATAACTTTATTTAGTGGCGGTAATGTCGGAGAGCGGCAGAATAGGGGTTAATAGATTTATTATAGTGTGGGCGATGTTGGGGGGCAGGGGAATAGGGGTATAGTGGCGGCGACATCGGGAGCGGCAGATTAGTGGTTACTAGTTTTATTTCGGTGGCGGCGATATCGGGAACGGCAGATTAGGGGTTAATAACTTTATGTAGGTGGCGGCGATGTAGGGGGCAGCAGATTAGGGGTGTTTAGACTTAGGGTTTATGTTAGGTTGTTAGGTTTAAACATTACTTTTTTTTTCCCATAGACATAAATGGGGCTGCATTACGGAGCTTATTATTCCGCGATCGCAGGTGTTAGGTTTTTTTTTTAGCCCGCTCTCCCCATTGATGTCTATGGGAAAAGCGTGCACAAGCTCGTCAAAACAACACTTGGATTGTGTGCGGTATGGAGCTCAATGCAACAATATCACACACACAAAGCAGCTGTTTCAAAACTTGTAATGGCAGCACTACAGAGGGGAAAATAAAGCAACTTTTGTTGTTAACTACCCTCTATAGCGCAAAACTTGTAATCTACCCATTTGTTCATTTCTACCCATAGCAACCAACAAACAAACCAACCAATGAGAACTTTTTGGGGGGTTGTTCAGACGATATTTTAAGATGTACGTCTGCTTTTTTAAACCTGTGCTCCGATTCTAAAGCTCCTTTTTTAGCAGTTGTCTTTATAAGACCGTTATTAATTGCTAGTGATAGATTGCACACACATATACATTACACTGTAGTTTTAGTATTATTTTAAACAGAATAACTTTTCACTTTTCCATGTAAAAAAAGAAGAAATACCAGGTACAATTATTACTATTTCATATGCATGACTTGACATCTGTTTTTTATGCAGAATTCACACTTGGAAACTACCACTTCCATACCAATATGCCTAATATAGAGTAGAACAGTTTCTTGTTTTTATTATTAGACAGAATTCCATAAGTCCATATTCCTATCACCATGCTTTTCTTCAAGTCCAAGAGTAATAAAAAAGAATGTATTTTTTTGTTCTTGGCACATTTTGACTAATGTGGTGCTGAACTTTCTTCCTCATAGTTTATTTTCGTTTTCCAATTTGTTCTAAAAAAAAGAAAAATAGAAATGTTAATTGTATCATATTCCATATTCCAAAGAACAAATATTTACTCCACACAAACATCATGTACTATTCATTGTAATTGTTACTGCATTTAAATGGACGCTAAAGTCAAAATTAAATTTTCATGAACCTTAGCACACCAGATGTTTCAGAACTACATTTTCCATGATGCTTAGGCCTTCTGCAGTCCAGTTGAGCATCATGGGAAATGTAGTTCTGAAACATCTGGAGTACTGAGGTTCGCCTTCACTGATATAGAAAATTCACTTTTAAGAAACTTTCCAGCTTACTTCCTTTATGAAATTATGCACAGTCTGAGGTACTGGAACATAGACAACGTCTGCAAGAGTTCTAGTGTATTTTTATGTGAGCCTGTGATTGGCTGGTTGTCACATGATACAGGGGGGGCAACAAACTGAAGTAAATTTTAAATTTCCCAGACATTTTTTTTTGCTTGTTTAAAATTCACAGTCACATTTAGAAAACAACTTTTGATTAAAGATAATAGCCTAATAGTTAATTTTCCAATATCTATCCCTACTCATATCCAAATAAGAGCCCCAACTTCTAACTACTAGCCCCCCTACATGGTTTATTTTGTAAACATAGGTAAATGCATCCTACAACCTATTTTCCCCAACAATCATTAGATACCAAAACTATACCACAGAGGCAACAAACTATCAATTACCTCCAAGGTGATTTGATCATTCTAAACAAAGCTATATTGGGTTTTTTTTCTCACTAACCACTATTCCAATCTAAACATGGTCTATATCTACCCTACATATATCACCTATATCTAATATTAGCACAATTTCAGTTTGCCTCTACTGTTCCACAAATTTAATACTACTATTCCCACCTACTTGTACCCTTAATGACCATGGTCCAAGAGTGGTCGTTAAATAAACTGGGAAATAGATACATTTTAATATAAAAGAGGTGTAATAATGATTTTATTTGTCACATGTTTACAAATGGATATGTTTATGTACTGGAAAGATATATATTATTTTTATGATATACTGTTTACAAAGAGTATTGTTGCATTGGTTGTTTATATACTATGTAAGCCTAAAAATGTTTTTATTTTTACACTACATACTGAAAGTCTTGTATACAAGATGGACTTTAGTGACTGACCCGCAAGAATGCTTTTATATTCTAAAGTTTAAATTTGTATTGTAAACCTGCATTCATTTGTATAATGTATAACCTCAATAAAAATACAATTAAAAAATAAAATAATAATTCACAGTTAGTTTCTGATTTTCACTGGGGTTTTTTCCCTATTCACAGGGGGCTTCTCTACTAAACCTCACTACAAATGAGCTAATTTTTCAGATGAGCTTTATTGAATTTGGATCACAATGTATTGTCCTGATGAAAACATACATGCTTTAAATTGTTAGAGCATGTCATTTAGACATAATAAAGAAAATTTTATATTAGAACGTTGTTTAAAATTACATGCTCTGTCTGAATAATAGAAAAAAAAACGTGTTTCATCTCCCTTTACCAGCTAACTTTATGGGATGCAATTTGTATCTTTCAGTTTATTTGTGCCATTCACATTTCTGTATATCACACTAAAGAAATCACACAGAACTTGTTAGTAAGGAAATGTTGTGCCATTCTCTGTATGGTGAGGGTCATATTTATAGTATCGTATTGTCCTTCACGTGTTAAAGGGACATTCTACTTGTAAATGTTTATTGTTACAAAACATAGATAGCACCTTTATTACCCATTCCCCAGTTTTGCATAACCAACACTGTTATATTAATATACTTTTTACCTCTATAATTACCTTGTATCTAAGCCTCTGTAGACTGCCTCCATATCTCAGTGTTTTTTTACAAACCTGCATTTTAGCCAATCAGTGCTGATTCCCGCATAACTCCATTGGAGTGAGTACAATGTTTATCTATATGGTACACATGAACTAGCACTGTCTGGCTGTGAAAAGCTAATAAAAAGCACTGAAACAAGAGGCGTCCTGCATAGTGTGTGTGTGTTTATATGTGTGTATATATGTTTTATATATATAAACACATAAATACATATGTATACACATATAAATATGCATTGGAGCCCTTTGCAGTCAAGTAGGTGAAAACATGAAAAACATATTCATGCAATTTTCAAAATTAAAAAAGTGTTATACTGTGTATTTACTATAAATATATGGAATATGTTCTTAGTATTTTTAAATAGATATTCCTATATATATATATATATATATATATATATATATATATATATATATATATATATATTTATATTTATTTACAGTATATATATATATATATATATAG
>NC_069502.1:96820009-96827509 GCF_027579735.1 Bombina bombina | reverse complement strand
TGTAGATGTGTAACAGATTTTGGGGGTCAAAGTTAGAAAAAGTGTGTTTTTTTCCATTTTTTCCTCATATTTTATAATTTTTTTATAGTAAATTATAAGATATGATGAAAATAATGGTATCTTTAGAAAGTCCATTTAATGGCGAGAGAAACGGTATATAATATGTGTGGGTACAGTAAATGAGTAAGAGGAAAATTACAGCTAAACACAAACACCTCAAAAATTTAAAAATAGCCTTGGTCCCAAACGGACAGAAAATGGAAAAGTGCTGTGGTCATTAAGGGGTTAAATCTTATACTCTATCTGAATCATGAAAGATATTTTGGGGTTTCATGTTCTTTTTAATTAGTACTACTTTATTAAACAGACATATATCCCTTTCTAATATGAATCTAATAGCTGAATGTATATTTGTACATATACACAATAATATTCACACCTGCACTGCCTAGTATGCCTACTACTATTGCAAAGAATGCTTTGCCTTTCATGATTGTTGATATAAAACTGATAATCCACCTTATAAGAAACAGTGTACTATAAAAAATTGTTTTCCCCTTAATGTGTTTGTTTAAAGGGACATGAAACCCACATTTTTTCTTTCATGATTTAGAAAGAGCATGCATTTTTAAAAAAACTTTCTAATTTACTTCTATTATCTAATTTGCTTCATTCTCTTTATATCCTTTGCTGAAAAGCATATCTAGATAAGCTCAGTAAGTGCTTATTGGTTGCTGCACATAGATTCTTCGTGTGATTGGCTCGCCCTTGTGCATTGCTATTTCTTCCACAAAGGATATCTAAATAATGAAGCAAATTCGATAATAGAAGAAAATTGGAATATTGTTTAAAATTGTATTCTCTACCTGAATTATGAAAGACATTTTTTGGGTTTAGTGTCCCTTTAATGTGGTTTCCCTTTATGTGTTATATCTGCTGAATAGTTCAAAATGTATGGGAAATTACTAGACATGTGCATGGTCGTATTTCAAATATTCAGTGCTTGTGCTATTCGATATTCATCTAATTTTAAACTAAAGAAATACTGTCCATTTGGAGAACATTTACATTTGTTTTCGTTGAATGGATGTAAATGTTCACCTGTAGTTTTCAACTTACCTTTAGCATGTTGGAGAGTTGCGCTAACTTTCTCCTATTCTTTACAGAGCTCCTTTATTGCAGACTCTGGGAGCCGCTGCGCTAAGCCTACTTTTAGCGCGGCTAGGCTTTGTGTAGAAGAGGAGCGGTTTAGAGCAGCTCTCCAGTGCGCTAAATGTATTTTTTTTTACTATTTAAAGGAAACAAATAATAGTTGTCATTTTTCAATCATTTTCTTTAAATTTTGTGCCTCCTGTTCTTTTGAATTTTTATTTCATGAAAGTGAGGCAAATATCTGTGTTTCATTAATCAATGTGCATTCGTAATGAAACAAATGTGTAGAAATTAGTGATGTCGCGAACCTAAAATTTTGCGTTCGCGGACGGCGAACGCAAACTTCCACAACTGTTCGCGAACGGGCGAACCGGGCAAACCTCCATAGACTTTAATAGGCAGGCGAATTTTAAAACCCACAGGGACTCTTTCTGGCCACAATAGTGATGGAAAAGTTGTTTCAAGGGTACTAACACCTGGACTGTGGCATGCCGGAGGGGGATCCATGGCAAAACTCCCATGGAAAATTACATAGTTGATGCAGAGTCTGGTTTTAATCCATAAAGGGCATAAATCACCTAACATTCCTAAATTGTTTGGAATAACGTGCTTTAAAACATCAGGTATGTACACTACTGTTACACCAGATATGAGTTGCACTGGGGTGACACTGTGCCCTGGCAGGCAGGCACTTAAACGCACACGTGTGAAGGAAACTGACTGCTATTATTTAACACAGTCAAAAAAGTGTTGTTTTTTTTTAAATCTACACTACTGTTACACCAGATATGAGTTGCACTGGGGTGACACTGTGCCCTGGCAGGCACTGAAATGCACACGTGTGAAGGAAACTGACTGCTATTATTTAACACAGTCAAAAAAGTGTTTTTTTTTTTAAATCTACACTACTGTTACACCACATATGAGTTGCACTGGGGTGACACTGTGCCCTGGCAGGCAGGCACTGAAACGCACACGTGTGAAGGAAACTGACTGCTATTATTTAACACAGTCAAAAAATTGTTTTTTTTTTTTTAAATCTACACTACTGTTACACCAGATATGAGTGGTGCCACTGGGCAAGTGGGCACAGCATACGCCGTGAGCCTGACACACACGCTGGCAGGCAGGCAACTGCAATTAGATTACACAGGAAAAAAAAAAAAAGCAGATGTTCTAGCCCTAAAAAGTGCTTTT
Organism: Bombina bombina; assembly: GCF_027579735.1. Taxonomy (NCBI): domain Eukaryota; kingdom Metazoa; phylum Chordata; class Amphibia; order Anura; family Bombinatoridae; genus Bombina; species Bombina bombina. The sequence goes on along the minus strand of NC_069502.1, from coordinate 96,825,160 downwards.
TGGGGTGCTGTCCTTACAGCAGAGATCAGATGAGTCCTTCAGGACTGTAGTGGACACTGAATACACTAGCCTAGCTATAGATTTCCCTATCAGCAGCAGCTACACTGTCCCTCCTCTCACTAACAATGCAGCTTCCGAATGAATCTAAAATGGATGCTGTCCAGGAGGTAGGAGGGTCTGGGAGGGAGGGTCTGCTGCTGATTGGCTGGAATGTGCCTGCTGACTGTGAGGTACAGGGTCAAAGTATTACTCAATAATGACAAATAGGGGGCGGATCGAACATCGCATATGTTCGCCCGCCGCGGCGAACACGAACATGCTATGTTCGCCGGGAACTATTTGCCGGCGAACAATTCGCGACATCACTAGTAGAAATTATTCCTTTAGGTATATTTTTGTATATGAAATATCTGTCTCTGCAAATTGAAACAACCACCAAATCAAATGAATGCAGGGGAAACAGACTTCATTAGCTTATCTCTCTACATTTATTCCAAATCCTCCACCTAACACAGAGAGACCAATACATAGGGCCTGATGTTCAAAAGATTGCTGTGTCTGACCAGAAATATTCAATTCTGCTTCGCCAGCCTTGCAGTGGTCACGCCAGAGGAAATTTCTAAACAAAAAACTGGGGTTTTCCTCACAGTACAGACAATACACAATGTTGTTTCTATAATAAAGTATAGGTCTCCTGTCTTAGAACAATTAGACATCTTCACTTATGATTAAGAATGCCATCAGCAAAGACGAGGCATATTTTCAAAAGATGTTTACTCATGATAATGGAGCTTATTTATCAAGCTCCGTACAGAGCTTGATGCCCCGTGTTTCTGGCGAGCCGACCGCTGCTCCATAACCTGTCCGACTGCTCTGAGACGGCAGACAGAAATCGACAGAAATCCACCCAATCGAATACGATCGTGTTGATTGACACCCCCTGCTAGCAGCCGATTGGCCACGAATCTGCAGGGGGCAGTATTGCACCAGCAGTTCACAAGAACTGCTGGTGCAATTATTAATGCAGAGAGCGTATGCTGTCAGCATTTATCAATGTGCAGCAGACACGATCTGCAACATTGGACCATGTCCGCTCACACAATGATAATTCGGCCCCATAATGTGAGTTTTATAAATCTAAAAAACAGATTATCTAACATGCAAATTTATTTTCAAAGTAAATTACATATATCTAATAAAAATGCTCATCTCGCCAATGAAAGAGAGATGAGACCTGTATGGTGAAAATGTTCACCTCAGCTAGTGTGTATTGTTTATAACATTAGATTATATCTATAATTAAGGATACAATGTAGCAAGAAAATCTAGTTAAATAAACAAGAAAGGGGCGGAGCTAACCTCTGAACTAAAAGGACGCATCTCAGGGGAGCTCCGTTCAATTAAACTAATTAAAGCAGTGTTGGGTATTTAGACAATCTAAAAAATTGCAGTTTTAGTATCCTTACACCTGTAATCATACAGGTAACCATGCGACCAGGACTTTGAATTATCTGACACCGGCCGGGAACTTTTGCACAGAGGTGGCTTACAATGCCAGACTACAGGCACTGCAGGGGTGCATACACAGGCCATCCGGAGGGTTGGGGCTCCGCTCCGGAGGCTCATTTCCCAACATACACCATACACAGAGGTGCCTTGTTCCAATCCCGGGGAAGACTTTTGCTGTGAGTGCTGTGCGGTCGCGGGGCCACCTGGAGAGAAGACCATCTGATCGATCCTGCCCCCACAGCCTGCTCCTGTTTTGTCTCGCAGCTCCGGAGCACTGGAGAAGTGAGCCTTGGGTCTTTCAACAGAGGAGGAGCAAGAGCGGGAGATTCGTCTGCAGGGGTGACCGGAGTTCTTGTGACACCCTGTCAGGAAACTAAGCAGAAGACTCAACGGAGGTAATCTAGAAGGAAGGAGACAACATGTGAGATATACAAGCCTAAAGAGGTGACTAGTGAAACCAGAGTCTCTTCTGAAGATAAGGTGCGGCTGCTGTTGGGGAAGTGGCGCGAAAGGCCACCATCTTTTCATCTAGGCCTTGCAGTTCAGACCTATGCAGCTTCTGGCCTGTGGTGGGCCCGTAGTTCCTTTGGGAGGTGATCATGGGTGCTAGTGATTGGCACGCTAATATCCCAGCAGAACCAGCAGCCTCCTTTGTGTTGGGGCAGCTAACAGCTAAAAGAGAGATCGGCCGTCGAAGCCTCACCCACGTGGAGGGTCTGGGCGTGTTCTTCACCTCGGTAAGAGATTTTCCAGTATATTTGGAGGCCTGCCTGACCATAGTGGTAGTGTGATTTTCTGTGAGACCACAGAACTGTAGAGCTCGGCCCCACACATCAACATTTATATCAAGACCCCTAAACCACCAGATACCAGCCTTCACAAGCTGTTAGGGACTAAAGGAGAGACTCCTTCACAAAATACTCCAGCAAAAACAAAACACATAGGGGCTACTGAGAAAATAAAGGCATCAAGGGTCAGGCTAATATACTATACCCTTATATACATAATCCCTACCTCTGAGAGTAGATCAGAGGTTTACCACATCGTGAACAAGCAAGGCCTATACCCTTATATAGCCAAGACCCCCTTTAGGGATTTTCTCCCATAGACTGCCAACCTAACCACTGCAGACCCTGTGAAAATACTCCCCTAAAGCAACTCAGCTTGTGTCTCTTGAGGACACCCCACAAGTATCAACCTAAATTCTCTCCTGTCCCTTGAGCCCACACTTTACTAATCCCAATCGTTACATACTGCAGGCACTTACTACTGTGCAGTCCTATCCCCTACTTGCTGATACCCGGAACTGTGACATATTTATAAAGGCCTGAGTGTACAACCCTCACCTCACAGCTGCTGCACCAGATTTAATATCTTTGGGTTCTGACCCGAAATGTAGTGTAATTTAATTGTACTTTCTGCCTGGTTCACTGTAAATTGTAAATTGTATTGCTCTGTTGCACATTTTACTCGCATTGTAAATTTTAAGTACAAAACTGTGAGTCTCGCAGGTGGAGGCGGGTTGTTGTGGGCCCCCTCCTGCCTCCTCCTTTCCGGCCCAGCTTGTCTGGGTTGGTCACCTCCCCTTCCCTTTTCCCCTTCCTTAAGGTGGTATCCCCTTCTCCCTGAGGTGCGTGGGGGTCCATAGTGACCGATTATTCTATGACAATTGGTATGCCTATTTACATTTGGTGATATTATACGTAAGATGACTTAACTGCACGGGCGGTTCTCAGCCCGCTCTCATTCTAATGCTAAACATATGTGTTTTACATACGCTCTAGATAGACAGGTTTAGGTCATTGTATCCCTTAACTCTTACAGGTTGTGTAAAAATAACTGTGGTACAGTATTGAGGTGTAAAGAGGTTCGCCCTGTTCTAAAATGCCGCACACTTCAAGGAGACATCCCAAAACCCCTTCAGTTGTTAAGAAAACAGTCCTGGACCATTTTTCTCAATGTACCACTGCCCCTGCACAGAATGAGAGAATGGGTAGTGATCAGAACTCTCAGGATGAGGGCTCTCAGTCAAGCGCCCAATCCACGGCTCATCTGCAACATTACACCTTAAAGAAAATGGTTGCAGCACAAACGAAATCTATTACATCTGAAATTCAATGCAGCTCAGCGGAGCTACGAAAAGACATCGCTGAGATAGGTGATAGAGTGGATATGCTGGAACGACGATCTTACCACTGACCACTCCAATTTACTCTCTTATGCCGAGAATTTAGCCGATCAAATATCTCAATTGGATTTGAAGCTTGCAGATATGGAAGATAGAGCCAGAAGGAACAATATTCCCCTTTAGAGGTATCCCAGAAGGCATCTCCACATGCGAGTTACAAGGATTCCTTAAATCCCTCTTCTCAGAATTGCTGGGCACGCTGGAGGGTAACTCGCACACCATGGAACGAGCACACAGAGCCCTTACACCAAGATCAATGTCCTCAGATAAACCATGGGATTTGGTAGTGTGTTTCCATAACTTTACATTTAAGGATTGCCTGATGCAGGCTGCTTTCAGCAAACCTACGCTATCGGATGCCTTTAAGGACGTCCAATTGCTGCCAGACCTATCTGCCTACACTCTGCAACAAAGGAGACTATACGCCCCTCTGACCATGCAATTAAGGAAGGCCAACATTAAATACAGATGGGGTTTCCCCACTAAGCTCATCATCACAAAAAGTTTCCTCTCCTTCACTCGGTAGTACCCTCTTGGCAAATTGGGGTATCCTGATTGAACCGGATCAGCAAAGGTCAATACCTCCCTCTAAGCTAAGGGCATCAGCCCCTGAGTGGTCTTTTAGAGAACGTGGGCCTAAGCATCAAAAATCCAACCTATCGGACCAATCATTAAGACCCCAGGCCCTACCGACCTGAGAAACACCTACACCACTAAAAGGGACACTTTGACTTTGAGTTAAATTTACATATATTATTTTGTATTATGTCTATTACAGTTAGTTAAGCCTGTTTAAACTGTTTATACTGTTATGCTGTATTCAAGAGAGCGGGACTGACCTTCTCAGCCTTGATTGTAAGGTTCACACTAGCTCCTCCTCCTGATTTAGGTGCCCATACTAGGGCCCCAAATAGGTGGACTACTTACACCAATTCCTCTTCTACCCACACACCTCCTTCCCCTGTTATTCCCCACCCCTATCCTTATCTGAGTATCTACCCTCACCGACCCCACTTAGGTATACGCTCCCACTTTCCCAGGGTTGTGACTTTCTGGAGAGCCTATGGCTCACCTAAGATTTCTCACACATAATGTTAGGGGACTAAACACCATAGGTAAGAGAAGCCTTCTAGCCAGATCCTTGTGACACCACAGGGCAGATGTTGCGTTCCTTCAGAAGACAAATCTCCTGGCAGGTGCCCAACCCACAATCATCTCTAGAGATTACCCCGTTTTTGAAGAAGCCTCTTACACTAAAAAAGCTAGAGGGGTTGCTATTTTGGTACATAAGAGAGTAGCCTTTGAGCTTATCCACGTATTTAGAGACCCCCCGGCCAGATTTCTTATTTTGATATGCACCCTCGACCATGTCCCGTACACATTAATCTCTGCATACCTCCCGAACACACTTCAGCCTAGGTGCTTGAAGAAAACAAGCTCATACAGGACAATGT